>NW_028261392.1:52455154-52620154 GCF_051295495.1 Thamnophis sirtalis | reverse complement strand
ATATTTATATTTATATTTATATTTATATTTATATTTATATTTATATTTATATTTATATTTATATTTATATTTATATTTATATTTATATTTATATTTATATTTATATATATATATATATATATATATATACTTAAAGTCACAACCCCTGGTATGCCCAAGTATGGGAGGAAGGTCACACTTCCACTCTCTGTCATTAGGCTCGTCACAAGAGACCATCCAGACAGAAACCCAATATTTTTTTACTGTTGCCTTTTTGTTACATTTGTTATATTTATGCTGATAAATAAATAAAGGGAGACTAGTATAGATCTATTTCAAGCTATTTAGCTCTCATCAGCTAGCCATACCCATGTTTGGGAATCTTTAAGTATATACCTCCCACCCTGGCTGGCTGATAAGGAGTCGTTCTCTGTAGCTCAAATGGTTAACTCCCTGTCTGGGAGGCAATGGAGCACAGGTTCGATTCCCAAACATGGGTATGGCTAGCTGATGAGAGCTATATAAAAAGTCACAACCCCTGGTAACAAAAATATAACTAACATACATACATACATACATACATACATACATACATACACACACACACACACACACACACACACACATACACACATATATATATATATATATACACACACACACACACATATGTATATGATTTATATATATATATATATATGATTTTTACAACCCCTGGTAAGCCCCAATTATGGGAGGAAGCTAACTGCTTCCATCATCTGTCAATCGGCTCGTCACAAGTAAGTAAGGGTATACATTTCACATGAGGTAGTTTCTTAAAGGAGACAGTTGTTAATTCCTACACTAGCTATATACTGCTTGGGCAGCACACTCCCCGCCTGGAATTATAAATTCCACTATCAATTAACTTTTAACTAAAGACAAACAAAGGCATGGCATAAAACAATGCAAACTTGACTATCTAATTAACTAAGATAAACAGAGGCATAACATCAACATGCAAACCTAACTAACTAATTAACTGAGTTACACAAAGGCATAGCATCAAACATTGTAAACACAAAGCAGGCAAAACCTGAGATTCAATCTTCTAGTTCAGTCTTCCGTAGCAGCAGTACTAGGTCGGTGATTGGTCTGGTGTACAGCTTCTTGGTGGAAGTCTGCTGATCGCGGCCTGACTCCAGCAGTTTCACAACTTGAACTTCCACCTGGCGAACTAATCTATCATTACTGGGTAGGACTTGGTCTACTATCTGGGTCTTGAAGCTTGTATTGTTCTGGTTTCTGTGACATTGGGGTGTCTGGGCAGGCCAGGAACTCTGGGCCCCTCCACCAGATCGATTCTGCCAGCTGAGGGGCAAGAACAGAGCATGTGGCATTATCTGCTGGGTTCTGATCTGTCGGTACATACCGCCAATGCTCTTGGTTTGAGGATTTTCTGATCTTGTCTACTCTATTACTGACATAGATGTAGAAGCATCTGCTTCGATTGTGGATATAGTTCAGCACCACCTTACTGTCTGTGTAGAAGGTGGTGGCTTGCAGCTCAAGGTCCATTGCCTTTGTTATCAGGTCTGCAAGCTTCACAGCCAGCACGGCACCACAGAGTTCCAACCTTGGCACGGTGTGACCTTGTTGTGGTGCTAGTTTCGCCTTTCCCATGATGAAACCGACGTGAACATCATTCTCCCTGTTGTAGACCCTGATGTATCCTACGGCTGCTATTGCCTTTGTTGACGCATCTGAGAATATATGCAGTTCTTTCTTCCTTGCAGCTGTGGGTGAGATGGGAACGTACATGCGCTGCACCTGAGCACTTTGGAGACAACTCAGAGAGTCTCACCATGTCTCCCACTCTTGCTTCTGCTCTTGCGGAAGCAGCTCGTCCCAATCTTTGGTGTTTTGAGAGAGTGTGCGCAGTAGGAGCCTCCCCTGGATCGTTACAGGTAAAGCAAATCCTAGGGGGTCAAACAGGTTGTTTACTGTTGACAAGACTCCTCTTCTTGTGAAAGCAGTCTTCTGAGCTGGGGATTTGAAGATGTCCTTCTTCAAGTCCCAACAAAGACCGCTTTGGATAAAGGGGGTGTCTGTGCCAAAGTCAAGTGTCCTGCAATCCCTTACCATGGTCTTCAGGATTGAAGGCTGCTAGCACTTCCTCACTGTTGGATGGAGCAAGTTCTGTGTGTCTGTTCTGGACCATCTTGTCCATGAACTCTACTAAATGAGCTTTCATAGCAGGCTTCCTGTTCATGAGTCGTCTCAGACTGAAGAGGCGAGAGAGAGCTTGCTCATGGTTGTTTGGAAGACGTTGCCCTGGTATACAAAAAGGTAGTGGGGCCACCCAACTCTTAGTAGCATCCTGTTGGAATTCCTTGTCCAGGAGCCTCAGAAATTCTCTGTCCTCTATCGACAAGGCCAAGTCATCATCTTCTTTGCTGGTCTGGAACACTGATGAGGTCGTAAAATGTTCTTGGTATGGTTTCAAGTGGGATGTTCTCCCATTACTGAGAGTAGAAGTTGTGAAGACATTCACCTGGGTTGAGACTTGCAGCCGATTGACACACACTTTTCCAAAGATGACCGAACCAAGTCTTGTCTTCTGAGCGAATGGGGCATCCATTGGGCTCTCAACCACTTCCTGCGGAACGAAAGGTGCAGAGGTGTCTGCTCCCAGCAAGAGCATTATTTCGGCTTCAGGATCCAGGGCGGTAAAGGTGAGGTGGGGTATGGTGTTTGCTAACTCTGGTGTCGCAATCTGACTGCAATCATCTGATAGGTCACCCCACTCTATTATTGGTGGCAGTGGGAACTGCGCACTCCCATCTAACACCTCCATGCAGAGTCCATCGACTTTCCTCCCCACCGTGCCCTGGAACCCAGTGCACATTGATATCGTGAGTTCCGTCTCCTTGCTTTGGACGTCAAAGAGATCGAAGAATGCTGACCTTGCTAGCGATTTATTGCTTTGCATATCTAGGATTACATCTTCATAGCTTCTTCTGGGCATGTAGCAGGATAGACTTTGGCTAGGCAGATTTAGTGGCATGTGTGAGGTGACGGAGAACCACCACATACTGAGGTGCATCTGACACGTCTGTGGTAGCTTCTGGGTGCGCTTTGGTGTCATGTGAAGTCTCCTTGTTTGGAGGAGGAACAGCAGTGAGCAGTCATCTCGGAATTTGGATATAGGGCACCTGGGTGTCTGACACTCTTGCAAAGGTGACATTGTACCTTGGTTGTACATGCTTTGGCTATGTGTTCTGTAGAATCACAACACTTATAGCAGACTTTGCACTCCCTAATTAGAGCTTTCCTTTCCTCCACGGGCTTCTTTCCAAATTCTCTACACTTGTTCAAAGAGTGGGAAGACTTGTGGAATGGAAAGAATGTGTCTTTGCTTGTTGTTGGGGTTTTAATTGGAATTGTCCTTGACGATTGCACATCTAAGTTGTTCCTGGTGGAGTTGGAGACTTGTGTTTTGTGTACAGCCACAAAGGTTTTTTCTCTAGTGTTTTGAACGGAACTGTTAGTTGATCTACAGTTCTGAACATGTTTTTTGCCCCCTGGGGACCCTGGCCTTCTAAAGCCTTGAACTCGAGAATCGGTGTGCGTCATTGTTTGTTGGTCAACAAAATCTGCAAGGATGGCAAAGGGAAGATTTTTTTCTTGATTGTTTGCCCTGTAAAGCGAATATTCTTTGATCCATTCTTCAATTAACTGTTCTGGTAGCTTTCGAACAATATGCTGCAGCGTTGTGTATTGGTCAAGGCAAGTCATTCCATCTAGGTCGGGATCCTGATGAGGTACATATAGTTGCTTAAGGAGCATAGAGGAATGAGGAGGCGGAGCTGACGTCGTGGTGAAATGACAGGCGATCTTGGAACTCCAAGATCACCATCGATATCCTGGTCGCTGGACGGTCCATCCGGACATAAACCGTCCCATAGAGATGATGAGAGGAAGGGGCGCAACCTGCTGATCCCAGAGACATCACAAAGACTCTGGTGATCCGGGAAAAGCCCCTTTTGCCGGCAGCTGTGAGGCAGCCATTAAGACTGCTGAAACTGTTGACAGCTCTGGAGCGCAAGGGTAGGAGAGAGGTGTGTCGTCTTGGTTAGAACTTTTTTTTTTTGTTATTTGAGAGAACACCCTAGATGAGGAAATTTAGAATTAAAATTGAAGACTGAGGAAAATAAGCAGCAAATTTAAGCCAAAGTCAAACAGGTTTTTTTTTCCTTTTTATTATTGGAATTTAACTGGACTTTTGCAAATGCAGTTCACCTTTTAAAACGGACTGATTTTCTTTCTTCCTTTTTTTTGGACATACCAACATAATTAAGTCTTATTGTCTAAGACTTTTTTTCTCCTATTTTTTGCTAATGCTTTATTTTACTTTTTCTTTTTTAATCCCTTTTTACTTTAATGAGTGAAAGGGAGAGAGTGAAAGTGGGGAAATAAGTAACACTGCCATCTAGAGGTTTTGAAACATTGTTTCTATTTTCACATGAGTGTTTGGAGAAAAGCTGTTCTTTTCAAGGACACAATGCCTGGTGAAGGAATGATAGTGGGATGAGCATGGAGGTTTGTTTATATAGGTGCTCTTCTGTGATACTATCAGTGTGTGGAGTTTTGCTTTGAAATAATAAATAGAAATTCAAAGAAAAAAGCCTAAAGTGACCTTGAAAAGGCTTTCATTTTATAAAAGCTTTGGACTTTTTCGGTGGCAGTGTTTACCTTCCTCTGTTACTTTTCTTCTTATTTTATCTTTTTTTTTTGTTTCCCTGCTTTCCTCTCCACTTAGCAATTCCTAGCTGGTCTGAGGTCTTTTGTAGAAGTTTGGCTTCTTCCTTTCCCCCTTTTTAAGGGGGAAGGGAAAAAGAAGCTGTGCTGCTTCTCTGGGTTTTTTTTCTGTCTCTTCTTTTGGATACATCTGCTATCTTCCTTTACTGAATTGGATTCAGGGAGAATTTGAATACACACACACACACACATTTTTACATTTTTACATTTTTATTTTTGTTTTACTACCTTTTTTGTTTTTGTTTTTTCATATTTTGACTATTCCATGGTCAATTGGGATTACAATTGCCCTCCATACTACATGGATTAAAACATAGAAGAGTTTGAAGATGAGCAAAAAAATAATGACCACTGGCTCTGCAACAACAACCTCCTCTTCATTTACCATCAGGAGGACAACGATCAATATAGTTCAGTTCAGTTCACTTTATTTGTATGCCGCCCTTTTCCCTGGGGGGACTCAGGGCGGCTCACAGTTCAAAAGGGGTGGGGGAAGGACAAACAATTTACAACATAAAAGCATTACATCATTTAAGAACTCAACAGTCATACAATTCGAGTAGGGGTTAGAATCTTTAACCCCAGGCCAGCCGGGATAGCCAGATTTTAAGTGCGGTGCGGAAGGTCTGGAGGGTGGTGAGGGTCCGGATCTCCACGGGGAGTTCGTTCCAGAGGGTCGGAGCAGCCACCGAGAAGGCTCTCCTCCGAGTAGTTGCCAGTCTACACTGGCTGGCTGATGGAATTCGGAGGAGGCCTAATCTATGCGATCTTATCGGTCTAGTGGAGGTGATTGGCAGTAGGCGGTCTCTCAAGTACCCAGATAGATGATGCTGCAACAGGAAAAAGACAAGGGAGTAACATTAGAGATGATTATGCAAGGAGTACAAAAGATACAAGTAAGAACAGAGAATATAGAAAAGAGAACTGTGAGAATTGAATAGAGAAAATAGAACAAAGAACAGTAAATATTGAACAAAAAACAGGAAAAACAGATGAAAAAATTGAAAACATTAAACAAATGATGATGAAATACAAGGACAGACTACACATAATTGAAGAAAAAGATGACCAAAGAGAGAAGAAAATTGGAGATATTAACAGCAGATTATGTGTCGTGGAAAAAGACCAACAGTGAAATATTGGGATGGGAGATCAAAAGGTCAGAATTTTTTCTCAGATTCCAAAATATAGAAGAAAAAGGCGAGAACTTGGCACAAATAATGACAGAAATTTTGACAGATGTTCTGGAGATAACCCAGGTGAAGATGATGGACGGTATAGATGAGAAGTTTCGAGTCTATACAAGATGTGCAGCGAGAAATGGTCTCCCAAGAGAAGTCCACATAAGATTTACTAAGAAAGCAACTAAGACACAAATATTACAGAAGGCAAGAGACAAAAAATTGGTATATAAAGGCAAGGAGATTGTAGTTTTGAAACAAGTACCAAGAAGAGTGAGAGAGATGAGAAGAGAATATCAATTTTTGACTAAAATTCTACTTTAAAAAGGTGTTAACTACAGATGGTTGATACCAGAAGGTCTTATGTTTGTATGGCAAGGACAAAGATACAGAATAGATACAACTGAGAAAGCAGAATCATTTTTCGCAGAACATCTGAGAGGGAAGGCTGAGGAGACAGGAAAAAAAGAATC
Organism: Thamnophis sirtalis; assembly: GCF_051295495.1. NCBI lineage: Eukaryota > Metazoa > Chordata > Lepidosauria > Squamata > Natricidae > Thamnophis > Thamnophis sirtalis. Next base: position 52,613,721 of record NW_028261392.1, on the reverse strand, counting down.
ATCTATAGAGGAGAATGACCATAACTGGTCATGGTCATGCAGGCTAATATTAGGGAAATTGTTGACCTGTTTCAAGAGTGCAGCTTCAGTCATCATAGATGTGCCATACCGTCAATCAAGTTCTTTCCAAGCCTCTTTACAGGCTGTGACTGGATCCTTCAGATAAGTGTGGTAGATATTTGTAACCATTTGTGCAGACTTTGGCCTAGCCAAGCCATCATATGTATGATCTCTCCATCAGGCTTTACCTTCTATGCATGGACAGCAAGTAGGAAGACATGCTTCCATATCCAATAGACTTGGCCTGGTGTGTCAGAGAACTTCTGTGTCCTTCTAGATGCCAAGTCTACTTTCCTCTGGCAAGGCTGCCATTCTGCTCTGGTGTTGTATGCTGGGGGAGATGGTAATGGTTAGTTGGATCAGGACCCGTGGTCTCCCGTTGGTTCAAGCAGGTATAGTCTGTGGGAGTAGGCACGGTTGCCAAGGACAGCTGGTATTCTTCAGAAAGGTTCTGTGCAACTTCATCTTGCCACGGTGTGGGCTAAGGGTGTTTTCGTTATTGCTCTGCAGGTTGATCATGTTTATTACTCTGTTCATTCATGTTCAAGTTGCTTTAAAGTATTGGCTGGAATTCCTTTGCTTCGACGTTGAGGTTGCTACTTGTGGCTATTTGTGTTCCTGCTGGCTGAGGATTATTTGCCATTGCTGGGGAATTGCTGTGATCGTCTTGTGTGTCCGGGTTTGTTGGGGTAGGCTCTCCAATTCCAAGGGAGGTGTCGAATGCTGCAACTTGAACGATGTGATGTGTCTCATTACCTTGTGAGTTTGGTGATTGTCCCTGTTGTATCCCACGTTGGCCGTCTACGTAGGCTTTGACACGTGCATCTGGGTTTTCTTCTTCTAACTCTATAGGGTTGAAGTTGAGGAAGGCACCATTAGCCTCTGCCTGTAGAGCTTTGACCTGTATTAGTCTTTCTTTCGCTTCCCGCTTGCGCTGAAGATATTCCAGTTGAGCCTGAGCTTTGGCATTATGTAGGTTCGCATCTGCTTCCACAGCTGCCCTCTCTTCCTGAGCTTTGGCTTCCGCACCAGCCCTCTCTGCCTGAGCTTTGGTTTCGCGTAGAACTTTCTCTGCTTCCACGGTTGCCATCTCTTCCTTCAGCAGCTGCTCTTCCTTTGCTGCCTCTAAACCTACCTTGGCCATCTCAGCTTCCATTTGTGCTTCTACAACTATAGATGCCTGTGACTTTTGGCTGTAATGGGAAGATTGCTGCGAGATGCTGCTACCCGCTCGAGATCAAGTTGATTTTGGTTGGAAGGATTAGGCCTTTTTGAAGACGTGGGAAGAGGTTGCGTGTGACTTCTGAGATGATGCCTGCGAATGTTGAGACACCTCAGACATGGCTTTTGCTCCTGATATGTCCTCGGGACTAGATGGGAATGCGTTTTTAGAAGCCTGAGAGGAAGCCGCATGCAACTGCTGAGATGTTGCATGTGAAAGACAAGATATCTCGGACTCGGCCTTCTTTTTCAGGATGGTCTCTCTCTTCAGACTGGCTTGGATAAGGTTTTTGCTGCATTGAAACTGCTTTTTACGTTCATTGTTTAACGTCTGAATGTGCAGCATCTTCTTCTGGAGTTCTTCATCGTCATTTAGTTGAAGCTGGATGTCATTGAGGCGGTCCTCATAAACTATCCATTGCATGAAGCACTCGTCCGTGTCCTCGTCTAATGAACGGAGGTGTTTGGGGGATAACTCGTCTTTGAGTTTGTCATAGAGTTGCTGCAACTTCTTCCAGCGATTCTTGTGCTTTTGATATAGCCTGTCCCAATCCTCCAAGAGGTTCGACTATTTAATCTGCATAGACTTTCTATGCTGCCTTAGGTCGTAGGCTATTTGAGGTGCTTCTGCATTTTTTGATAGTTGGACATCCAATTCTGATCTTTGGATGACCAATTCTGAGCTTTGGACAACCAATATTGAGTCTATGGTGGGTTCAGGCATGAGGATCGGCATGTCTGACCCTTCTGCCATGGCTAGAAAGGATTCTATGACTAGGATTAGCACAGGAAATTTATTTTATGTATTATGATTTTTTTTTAGTTCAATTCGCTTTTTGGCCACTGGGGTGTGTTGCAAAACTTTGTAGATGCAGGTGCAGTTCACTTGTCAGCCACTAGTATGCATTGCAAAACTTTGTAGATACAGGCGCAGTTCACTTGTCAGCCACTAGGATGCGTTGCAAAACTTTGTAGATGTAGGCACAGTTCACTGGTCGGCCACTGGGTTACGTAGCAAACCTTGTAGATGCAGGCGCAGTTCACTGGTCGCCCACTGTATTATGTAGCAAACTTTGTAGATGCAGGCGCAGTGCACTTGTCGGCCACTAGGGTGCATTGCAAAACTTTGTAGATGCAAGCGCAGTTCACCTTTTGGCCGCTAGGGTGCCTTGCAAATGTTGGCTCAAAGTACTGGATTGCAATTTGTAGAGGAGCCACTAGAGGGCAATGTTTGTGACTAATGTTTGGAGTGATTGGTAATGGCGTTTTCCTTGCTGAGGTTTGTCAAGCTAACTCTCCAGTTTTGGAATTCCTAAGGTTCTTTACCTGGACTTGGAACCCGTCTTGGACCTTGCTAGCTTGGTACCTCCTAAAGGGCTTGTGCCTTTTCCCAATAATTCATAAACAATAGTAACAAATCAGCAAGAACATAACATTAATCTCTTCAGCTGAACTGCATCTGCCTTATGGCCCTTTGGCTGCCCAAAGGCTTTGCACACACAAAGTAAGCTGATGCTGAATACAGACAATTCATCCCCCCTTTTGCAGAAGTTGAACTGTTAAAAGCGGGGTCTCCGCCGACAAAGCAAAAGCCCCAAGGTTCTGTTTTATGACACCAAGCTGGCAGGAATAGCCAACATCCCAGAAGATAGGCTTAAGATCCAGATGGATCTTGACAGACTTGAACATTGGGCTCTTTCTAACAAAATGAAATTCAATGTAGAAAAAAGCAAGGTTTGACATTTAGGCAAGAAAAACAAACTGTACAGGTACAGATTAGGTGAAACATAGTTCAACAGCAGTAACTGCGAGATGGATCTTGGAGTCCTAGCATCACTTACCATATTTTTTGGAGTATAAGATGCACCTTTTTCCCTCAAAAAGAGGCTGAAAATCTGGGTGCGTCTTATACACTGAATACAGCCTTTTTTGCCTCCTGAAGCCCCGCCTCTTCACCAAAATGGCCGTGCATAGACTTATGGAGGCTTTCAGAGAGCTCCTGGGGGCTGTGGAGGGCAGAAATGAGCAAAACACATGCCACTCCCCCCCCCCCCCGCAGCACTCTATACGCCTCCATAAGGCTACATCTGCAATTTGTTTGATAAAAAACGGGCCCGTTTTTGCAAAAAATGGACTGGTTTTTTGTTCGTTTTTTTTTAAAAAAAAACGGGCCTGTTTTTGCCATTTTTGGGAAGTTTGCAGAGTGCAAAAACCTTTTTTTCCTTTTGGAAAGCTCTTTAACTAATTGAAGAGAATTACATTGATTAAGTGCTGTGCCAGCAGAAACACCTATCTATCTATTGTATTTCTCTCTCTCTAGCCTTCTGCCTACCTATCTACCTACACACACACACTACCTACCTACCTACTGTATTTCTCTATCTCTCTATCTCTCTTTATTTCTTTATCCCATTATCTACCTACCTATCTTCACACACACTCTCTCCCTACCTACCTATTGTATTTATTTCTCTCTCTATTCCTCTCTCTCTCTCCCCCTTTATCTACCTACCTACCTAACTACTCTCTCTCTCTCTCCCTACCTATCTACTGTATTTCTCTCTCTATTTCTTTCTCTCTATCCCTCTACTTACCTACCTACACACACACACTCTGTCCCTATCTATCTACTGTATTTCTCTATCTCTTTCTATTTCTCTCTCTCTATCCCTCTACCTACCAACCTGCCTACACACACTCTCTCTATCCCTTCCTACCTACTGTATTTCTCTATCTCTCTCTATTTCTCTCTCTCTATCCCTTTATCTACCTACCTACCTACTCTCTCTCTCTTCCTACCTACCTACTGTATTTCTCTCTCTTTCTCTCCCTCTTTATCCCTCTATCCCCCTACCTACCTAGTTTTTTTAAAAAAATGCCTCTTCAAAACTTTGGTGTGTCTTATACTCTGAAAAATACAGTAAATATGAGCCACCAATGTCCCGCAGCAGCCAAAAAAGCCAATGCAATCCTAGGTTGCATTAGCAGAGGGATAGAATAAAGATTATATGAAGTGTTAGTACCGCTTTATTAGGCCTTGGTAAGATCACACTTGGAATGCTTCACCCAGTTTTGGTCATCACAATATAAAAAAGATGTTGAGGCTCTGGAAAGAGTGCAAAAAAGAACAATAAAGATTATTAGGGGACTGGAGGCTAGAACACATGAAGGACAGTTGTAGGAATTAGGTATGTATGGTCTAGTACAAAAAAATCTAGGGGGGCAACATGATAGCATAGCAGTGTTCCAATATTTGAAGGGCTGTCATAAGCTAGGTCAACTTATTTCCCAAAGCACCAGAAGCAAGAAGTAATGGATAGAAACTAACCAATGAGAGAAGAATCTAGAACAAAGGAGAAATTTCCTGACAGAACAATGAACCAGTGGAACAGCTTGCCTTCAGAAATTGTGGGTGCTCCATCACTGGGGGCTTTTAAGAAGAGAATGGATAGCCATTTGTCTGAAATTGTATAGAGTTTCCTGCTTGAGCAGGAGGTTGGACTAGAAGATCCCCAAGGTCCCTTCTAACTCTGATGTTCTGTGTTCTATAAATCATAGTCCTATTGTGGTGATGGGAGGGGCTTCATGTTACATAACAGTTGCTGCTGCTGATTTAGAATAATCATTCAATTTCCTTTCTTTTCTCTTTCTTCTATTTCTTCCACCTCTTTCTCTCCTTAATTTGATATGGGAAGTTCTTGACAGTCCCTCAGCAAGTGTTGGAAATTATGATGGATCTCCCCAGAAGTACTTACAGCCTGTTTTTGATGTTTTGATGGCTGGACACACCAATCATATTTTGGGCTTTTACTAGCTTGCAGTAAATTAGCTTGCATTTACTGCTGTTACAGGACTACCTGTAATGGACAGTATATAGTATAATAATAAATAACATATACTAAATAGCATGAAATATACATATGGCCTGTTCTTATAAATATTAAAATTAGAAGCTCTGCAAAAGATAGTATGTCTATCAAAGATATTTCATACTATGTATTTATTTTAATATTATTTTCACCTGTGTTTTCTTGAATTATTTAATTTATAATCATCAGGATTACTCATAAAACAATATTTGTTGTTGTTTTTTCTCCTTAGAATATGTAATGCAGCACTGGCAAGAAGATTTTATGTTTGGATACCAGTTTCTGAATGGCTGCAATCCTGTATTAATTAAAAAATGCATAGAACTACCAAAAAAGTTCCCAGTGACCACAGAAATGGTAGAATACAGTTTGGAGAGAAATCTAACTCTGGAGCAGGAAATAAAGGTACCTACTTGGAATAGACAGTTATTTCAGTGTTTAGCTATGAAGCGTTTCACAAATTTTGTAGGAGAAATGTTGTCTAGGAGAAAAGTGTTTTCCGTTCTAATACAAGAATACAATTAGCAGACTCCAATTGCAGCTAGCTCTCAAATCAAAAGAATGCCTAATTTTAAGAATATAACATCATCCATGTGTCAGAGTTTCAAGTAACACCCCCAGTGAATACTGAGACTTGAGTTTCCTCAAAGCCCGAATCTGAAAGTTTCCAGGTTTTTCCCACCCAAATGAAAGTTAAAGTCCCTGCCTAGCACCCACATGTCCATCACATGTTCCAATCAGGCACCATCCAATACTGGAGATGCCTCCCAGTTATATCATTGTAGCTGCAGAGCAAGGTGTCCTTGACTCTCTGAGAAAGGAATGTTATTTAGATTCTCCCATACTCCATATAATCCTCCCTCCCATTTTCCCACAGCAGAAAATATGGAAGGCCAATGTAAAAGATGGCTTCCAGATCTGACAGGCTGCCCCCCCCACCCCCACTCAGCAAAAAGTCATGTCTTGTAACGAGAGTAACACAGGGGGTTAAAACCATACACCTAACCACCCCTTCCCCCCAGGGGGACCCTTTGGCTTACTTGTCATGGAATTGCTTAACTATTCTATCTGCTTTTACATCTCAACTTTTAACCCAGGTAGCTTCAGACAAAGGTTACCCTTTCCAATGAACTAAATATTCCAAAAGACCTCTATATAACCTAGAGCAGTGATGGCTAACCTTTTTCTCCTTGCGTGATGAAATCGTGTGCAACAGCGCATATGTGCGTGCCCACACCCACAGTGCAATGTGCCCCGCCCCCTGAGCATGCGTGCATGACTCCTGCCCACCGCATATGTGCATGCGCATGACTGTGCCCCATGTTGGGCGTAGCAGGCCTCCCTGAATCCTCCTGGGACCAAAAATGGTCAGGCACATGCATGGGGGATGGGGGCATGGGAGGGAGGGTCAGGCACCCATGCTGTCGCACCACCCCACGGCTTGTTTTGGGCCTAGCAGGCCTCCCTGAAGCCTCTTGGGACCAAAAACGGAGTGGAGGGGGTGCCCTGGAGCCTCCTGAAATCAAAAACACCCCCCGCCCATGCATCTCCTGCATGCACAACAGAGACCAGAAAATCAGCTGGACAGCGAGAGGCGTGCGCACATGCGCAGTGGAGCTGAGCCAGGCAATGGCTCATGTGTCCACAGAGAGGGCTTGGCATACCACCTGTGGCACCTGTGCCATAAGTTCGCCATCATGGACCTAGAGTCTAAAAAATTTTTCACTTCATAATGGGTTTCCTCTTGCACTACTATAGGTGGAGGGCGTGGCTGTGTCTGAAATCTTAATCTAAATCCAAGGGCTGATTCAGCAGGCTACAGTGAAACACAGGATGCACTTTCCCTAGAATGAGGGGGAGGATAAGCTGAACCGTCACTGGGTTAATTATTTTCACTATTGGAAATGGACCTAAAAACATAGGTCCCAGCTTTTTGCTAAGCAGCCTCAAGCGTATGCATTTGGTTGAGATGAAAACTTTATCTCCCACATGAAAGAGGTGTTGAAGAGAGTAGTATAATATAGTAGTATAGTATAGTATAAATCTTTATTACGGTCAAAGACCAGCAATACACATTACTTTTTACAATATATTAAGAAGTACTGATATTAAAATATAATGACATAACATACATGTTCTCAAATTGTTCGGGTCACTCCCTGGTTTACATGGGTAAAAAGCCGATAAGTATGGGAGTAAATACAATGGACCAGAAATTGTTAGAGATATGTTCAAATAGTTGGCACAAGATGACAACTATACTTCTGTAACCAATTTTTTTCTTGTGGACATTGCAGCAACACAGAATTTGCCACTGCATACGTGGTAGCTCGGTTTGTGTCCTGGAGAAGAAAGCCTACATAAAAATTGTCTGCCCTCCCTGGCAATCTCTCTAATAAGGGAAGAATATATGCAGACCTACAAACTCTGTATAGCTCACAGTGTAATAGAATATGTGAGATATCTTCAACTTGTCCATTACCACATATACAAACCCATTCCGCTATTGATGTTCTTTTATACCTGTCCTGGAGGAGTGCTGAAGGAAGAATGTTAAATCTGGTTCTGAAGAAAGTTATTCTTTGTTTTAGATTTTTTAGATTTTTAGATTTTATTTAGCATTTATAGGCCGCCCTTTTCCCTGAGGGGACTCAGGGCGGCTTACAATAGTAAGGGAAGGGGAGTGAAGACAAAATATAGAAAAAAAAATGTGAAATAACTAAAAAGTACTAAAACACAACATTCACTCAACATTCGGGAGGGGCAGAGAAGTTTATCCCCAGGCCTGATGGGCTAGCCAGATCTTAAGGGCTGTACGGAAGGCCTGGACTGTGGTCAGGGTACGAATCTCCACGGGGAGATTGTTCCATAGCGTCGGAGCAGCAACTGAGAAGGCTCTCCTCCGGGTAGTCGCCAGTCGGCACTGACTGGCGGATGGAATACGGAGGAGGCCCGCTCTATGCGATCTGATGGGACGCAGGGAGGTTATTGGCAGGAGGCGGTCTCTCAAATAGTCAGATCCACTACCATGGAGCGCTTTATGGGTGGTAAGTAAGACCTTGAATTGCACCCGGAGATCTACAGGCAGCCAGCGCAGCTCGCGGAGGATAGGTGTTATGTGGGCGAACCGAGGTGCGCCCACAATCACTCGCGCGGCCGCGTTCTGTACTAGCTGAAGTCTCCGGGTGCTCTTCAAGGGCAGCCCCATGTAGAGCACGTTGCAGTATTCCAGCTTAGAGATCACAAGGGCTCGAGTGACTGTCGTGAGAGCCTCCCGATTCAGGTAGGGCCGCAACTGGCGCACCAGGCGAACCTGGGCAAATGGCGAACCTGATTTTGGGAAGATCAGGTCATTTAGATATCTTGCCGAATCCCACACTCCCTGTTTGATTCTGTTCCTACTTTGGAGAGGCAACCTATTTAGTTCTTGGAACTCCATGTCCTTCATTCTATTGATTACTACTTGCTTTGCTTGATCAAAGCCTAGAGACATTAAGAATATCAGTGAGAGCCCATAAGAGCCCAGCTTGTGATCAATTGCCTGTTTCCAGGGGGAGGGGAAGTTGTCAGTCAACACTAGTGGGGACAGTCCTTCTGGAAAGAAATGCATTTTAAGCCAATAAATGATCATCATCTTCCAGGCTCTTACCTGAATTTGAGGCATGCCCGTCTCAATTCTTAACTAGGCATTTGGAGTTCCTTTGGGTGCAGCTAAGATGGCTTGCAGGAACTTGGTTTGTATGGTTTCTAGCAAGTCTTTCTTTGCAAGGATTCCTGTTTGTACCCTATATAGAATTTGCACCAATGTTTTGGCCTCGAAAAGTTTTAAGACAGCAGGTACTAACTGCCCTTCCCCTGTGTAAAAAAAGTGTTTAATTGCGTTTGAGGGCCTATTGGCTGCTTGCAATGTATGATCCAGGTGTGCCTTCCATGTCCCTTACAAGTGGAAAACCACCCCAAGGTATCTAAATGTTCTAACCTGTTCCAAACTATGTCCTTCTATTTTCCAGGAGTATTGGCTAGGTCTTTCAGCAAAACCCAAAACTTTTGATTTATCAAAGTTAAGGACCAGCTTGTTTTGCCTGCAATAGCCGAGTATTGCTCTAATTGCTCTCTTCAGTCCTACAGGAGTTTGTGAAATGATAGCAGCAGCAGCAGCATATAAGAGAATTGGAATTTTGTGTTGTGTTAAATTAGGAGGATGGAAATCAGGGTTCTGTAAGAGATTGATCAGGGGATGGATATAGAAATTAAAGAGGGAGGGGGACAGAATGCAACCCTGCCGTACCCCTTTTTGTATCCTTACTGGGTCGGTTAAACTCCCTTGTGGATTGCACCTCACTTTCAAGGTGGAATTGGCATACAATTTTTGTATGAGGAAGAGGAGGCGTTTATTGATAGGAGTGCATTTTAATTTCTCCCAGAGGGTGTTCCTGGATATTGAATCAAAGGCCTGCTTAAAATCAAGGAAGGCCACAAAAAGAGAGGATTTTTTTAATACGAGTATTTTTGTACTAAATGGTGGAGTACCAAGATATGATCCACCGTGGATCTTCCTTCTCTAAAAACGGCTTGTTCGTCTTTGATTATCCCCCCTGAAATTAGCCAATCCTGAAGTTTATAGTTTAGGTGTTTGGCATACAGTTTACTAATAATGCTCAGAAGACTAATGGGTCTTTAATTGCCTGGGTCATTTCTATTACCTTTTTTATAAATTGGTATGATAATTGCTACTCCCCAATCTCTTGGCATATGGCCTGTTTTATCTATAAATGTAAACAGAGATGCTAAAAATGGAACCCACTGGTGTTCTTTTTTATTATTTATGGCAGGACATTATCAGCATCAGGTGCCTTATTAGCCTTTAGGGCTCTGAACAACCGGGATATCTCTTCTGGTGTAACAGGGGGCCAGTAAGGAGTTTGGTCCAAACTAGTTTGGCTCTCCTTGGTTACATAATCAGGATCTGAATATAGCTCCCTAAAATATTCTTCCCAGGCATGAATCGGTACCTGATTAGTTGAGGGTAGGGGATGTTTCCCCAATCCTCTGGTGATGTATCAAAAAAGGGATGTATTTTTTGTCCTGACTGAAGTAATTAATCTATGTCAAAACTCCTTCAGAGCCGTACTTTTCTTTTAGAAGGGTCTTATATTGTGCTTTCAACTGCTTTAAATAGTGAGTGTGATCCTCAAAAGTGACATTTTTACTTTTCCTGTACTCCATATTATATACCCTTTTTAGTTGGACCAGCTAAGCACAGTGTCCACATCAGCACATCATACCTGAAAACACTAGCAGTAGCCAGGCAACTGAAGGACAAGAAAGCAGGGGGAAAAGGATAATTATAAAACACTTATGAACAGAGAGGAAAAGTTTCAAGGCAGGGAGTAGAGGGTTAAGAGTAAATATAGAAAATATCCTGAGAGTTCCAACTAAAAGTGCATATTATTTCATTAAGGGCCAAAAACTCTTGTAAATTCAAAATATTTAAAAACCCTGAATTCCTTTTTTCAATTCTTAAATTATTTGTTCAAATTTTAATATTTTTCAACTCTTAAGTATCATGTTTAATTTTTAATTCCTTCAATTTTAAAAACTTTTTCAATTTTAAAATTCTTTTTTCAATTTCTTTATAAAATACTTTTTTCAATTGTCTTCAATTTTTTTATTTCTTTTTTCACACTCTTCATCTCATTTATTTGGTGTATTTCAGTTGAGCTCCATTTTATGTTGATGGTATTTTCAGTATACATATTTAATTTGACATATATCTTCCTCCTTTTTAAAAAAAGAGAACAAAAAAGTGTGTGTGTGTGTGTGTGTATGCATGCATGCATGTATGTATATATATATCCATTGTGCTTTTAACCCACCCACCCCTGCCTATTTTTGGCCAAGATGTAGACCTGGTTACAATTCCCAGCTATTCTCGTGATTATATTTATATAATTATATATCCTTACATTCCCCAATTTGTGATTCTGTCTTTAAATTTCAATAGTTTCCCATTGTAATTAATTGTCTATAAATAGCAATTGTTGCTGTTCAATGTTCATTACAATTCCTTTAGTCTACTGCAGTGGTTCCCAAACTTTTTCAGTCCACCTGGTGGACTTGGTCCTACAAACTGATCCTCAATGCTCCCCACCCAGTGGTGGGATTCATTTTTTTTACTACCGGTTCTGTGGCCATGGCTTAATGGGCGTGGCTGGGCGGCTCATAGGACTGGGCAGTTTGCATGACGGAAGGAAGATAGTAACAGTAAAATTCAAAATTGTAATAATTAATTGCACATTTATTCAAAATCCAATTAAAAATCTTTTTAGTTAATAATAATTCAACAAAATTGTTGAACATGATCCAGTGATACCAGGTTTTCAAAGTCTGATAGTCATTTATCAAGAACCTTAGTAACTAGTAACTTAGTAAACTCAGTAAAATTTAGTAACTACTTCACTGTTCAGTAAATTCTTAATGTGATGGATTGGTTTGATGAAGTGATACCAGTTTCCCAATGTCTGGTTTTAAGTCACTTAGCAGGAGTCTTAAATCTCCACGTTCAGTAATCTGGAGTCGATTTCTTTGCATGGAGAGAAGTTGGATGGCCACACTGAAGCCACGTTCCACCAAATATGATGTTGGAAATGCAACAAGGAACTTCTTAACCACTCTTCATAGTGCAGGATAGCGATCAGAATTTTCTTTCTGTAACCAAAACTCTTGGTACGATTTCTTAAACTTTGGCTTCAGCTCAATGTTATTTTGCAGCTCTGTGAGATGTTCTTCCACTACTCCATCTTCCTCAGTATCTGAAAATGGATTTATCACCCAATCTGGAATTTTCCATCAAAAGAAGACCCTGATATCGCTCAGACATATCTTTATGCAGCATGTCCAAATAGTCACAAAAAACTTGAAGATCATCATCTTGTATCCCACCTTTCTCTTTTAGTTCAGACAAGCTCAGAAATTGGTATAGCTCACGATGGCCTATATTGCGCTTGAATAGAGTTAACTTTGAAATAAACGTAGAGATGACAGATTTGGCCTTAATAAGATTGACCTCATTTCCTTGCAACTGCAAATTCACTTCATTGAACTTTCCAAATAGTTCTGATAAATAAGCAATGTCATGCCTGATCTCTTTGAGTTCACCACTGCGAGCCCACAATCTTTGTCGTATTCCATTGTGAACTGTATGAATAGACTCAGCTATGAATGTGACTCATTCATAGAGGAAGTCTTTTGTGTGTGTGTGTGTGTGTGTGTGTGTGTGTATTTAGACAAAGTTTTTACAAAGAGAAAGGGAGAGAGAGAGAGTGAGAGAGAGAGAGTTGCAAATTTAAGCTGTGTAAAATACAACTAAGGGAATCTGGGTTTGGAAAAAAAAGTGGGGGGACATGTGTAAAGAAATGATGCAGTATTTTTACTCATTGGGATTATAGAATTCATTATGCAATTTGTAATTTTTTAAGCTTGTTCATGGTGAGGAAGAAATAATTTAGCAATGTAATATAAAATAGAAAAATAGAAAAAAGAACAACATAAAAAACTTGAATCAGAACTACAAAAAGAAAAAAAGGAAATTTAAAAAACCAAATGGAAATAATAAATCATAAGATGAATTTAATGGAAGAAGAAGAATTGGCATAATTCAAAGGAGCAAAACAAAACTTTTTTGAAAATGTCAATAAACCAGGAAGATGGCTAGCATATATGATAAAAAGGAGAAAGAGAAGAAATTGCTAAGTAAACTACAAGATGAGTCAAGATGATAAATTTGTCAATGTTAGAGGTTTATAATGAACAATTATAATGTTAGAAACTAAGATAACAAATTTGTGGATAGAAGCAAATATAACATTAATCCCAAAAGAAGACTCAGATTTAACACAGATAAAAAATTATAGACCTATATAACTACTAAATGTAGACTACAAAATCTTTGCATCAATAATAGCAGAAAGATTAAAAAGATTCTTGAATGAATTTATCCATCCAGATGAAAATGGATTTTTACCCCAAAGACAAATTAAGAACAATGTAAGACTTATTTTAAATACCCTGGAATACTATGAAGTACATCCTGAAAAACAAATGGCATTGATTTTCTTAGATGCACAGAAAGCATTTGACAATGTAAATTGGCAAGTTATGTTACAACAAATAGAGTGTATGGACTGCGGCAAGAAGTTTATAAATATGATTAAATCAATATAATCCAAAGAAATGGCAAAAGTGATAGTGAATGGGGACTTGATGGCAAATTTGTATTTAAAAAAGGCACAAGACAAGGATGTCCGCTGTCTCCATGACTATTCATATTAACATTGGAAGTGTTAAAGAGAAGTATCAGGCCAGATCCAGAAATAAAAGGTTTGGAAATAAAAAGAAAAATATAAATTACAAGCATTTACAGATGACCTGGTATTCATTCTAGAACAGGGGTGTCAAACTCAAGATCGGGGGCGGAGCAGATCCGGCCCGTGGGGTACTTAGATCTAGTCCACAGGGCTGCCTGGAAACAGCTAAGGACTGGCCTGCAGTGCTTCTGCCAGAGCACTCAAGCCACCCCAGGCGCCCCTGACAGTAATGATGTTGGTCTGGCCACACCAAACCTGGCCACAGCCCCCCAACCCCCACCCAGGTCAAACACAACCCTGATGCGGCCCTCAATGAAATCAAGTTTGACACCCCTGTTCTTGAAGAACCATTGGAAATTGGCCCCAAGGTAATGGGAAAATAGAAGAATATGGAGAAGTGGCAGGACAAAGAATAAATAAAGAAAAAAAATGAAAATACTAACTAAAAATTTCACAGATAAACAGAAATGTGAATTGACAAAGAAAATAGACCTTCAGGTAGTTAAGAAAGTAAAATATTTGGGAATTTACTTAACAGCTAGATGTGCAACAATTAAAGAAGCTAACTGTACAAAGTTAATACACGAAATAAAAATGGAGTTGGAGAACTGGAAAAACTTGCAGCTTTGTTCTGTCAAAGCTGTTGTTTTGTTTCAAACAATTCTTGTAAAATTAGAGAAAAAATACTTTGATGGGCTAAATAAAATAATTTTGAAATATGTTTGGCAAGGAAAAAGAGCGAGAATAAGTCTGAAAATGTTGCAAGAATCCCAAAAGAATGGGGGCTTTGAGATGCTGGATCGGGAGCTTTATTACCAGGCCTCAGCCCTAACCTGGGTGAAAAAATGGATAAACCTCAGAAATAGAAGATTGCTACTGTTGAAGGGACATGATCTTCAGTTGGGATAGCATGCCTTTTTGTGGTATGAAAAAAATAAAATGCATAGATTCTTTCAAAGACATTATGTAAGGAACGCTTTATTCCTAGTACAGGAAAAAGTTAAAGCAAAAAACTATATGAAAATACATCTGGCTTTCCACAGTGGAAGCACTGATACATCCATATGTTATAAACTTGGAAAAATTGTATCATATAAAGATATTTTAAATGAGAAAGGGGAACTTAAAACAACAAAAATCAATGGATGGACCATGCATGGTGGCCACATGTCTGCCAAATGTTGGAAATGCAATCAGATAACAGGTTCCTACTACCTTATGTGGTGGATATGTCCAAACTCCAAAGGCAAAAAAAAAAAAAAAAATGGACAAAAATAGATACATGGTTAGAGAAAATGATAAAGCAACACATAGATTTAAAGCCAGAAATATTTTTGCTAGGTATACTGCCAGAAAAAATATGACAAAGGGAAGGTATATTTAATATTACATGTTTTGACAGCAGCGAGAATTGTATTTGGAAAAATGAGGAAAATATAATCAAAAAAATAGTAGATTGTGCGGAAAGGGTTATGTTAACATTAAAGATAAAAGGACAAAGAAAGCACATAGTATTTTTTAACTTGGAATTTGTTTTATCAATTGTTAGATAATAAAGGTAGAAATTAGAAGTTGGAAGAATACTATTACATAAGTGTTGTGACTCAGCAGATGTCTGCTGTGACTCTGCTGTGAAAAGATGTCTTTTCGGGATACAAGATTCATTATGCAGCTGGGGCTTGTAGAGGCAGGTTTGGAGATAAAAGGACGGATGCTGCAACGCCCTAGTCGCAGGAGTCAACATACGTTCCTTCGTGTGTTTCTTGTTTGGTACAACATTGCTTGATTATTAATCGTGATTTATGGAAGATACACTTGGATAAGTGCTTTCTGTTTCTTGTAACCCTGATTCAAGGCTACACTGGAGAAGTGCATTGCTTGTAAGAGTTTTTGTTTTGCATTTTTGTCGGAGACTTGTATTTATTTGATTTTTGGGCTCGAAGCCAGTTTGAACTGTGAACTGATAAAGAAAAGTTCCTTTTAAGTTTATTTGTCTGGCCGTTTGTTAAGAGCCGTGAAGGGGGGACAGAACATATAAGTAAAGAATATTATTACTACTATTATTATATATGTATATGTAAAAAGACCCAGACAAACACTGTTTACGAAATACTTCTATATGTTAAAGATAAATGTATTTTAAAAAAATAAATAAACCCAGATTGGCATAAGTAATTTAATTGTTCATCCTATTATAAAATACTTAACGCTTCCAGAATTATATTTAAATCTCAAATTGCATAATTTTTTTTTTGACAGCAAGGAAATATTTTCATTGTGGACTATGAACAACTGGAAGATATTGACGTCAATAAGACAGACCCCTGCACAGTACAGTATTTGGCTGCTCCTATTTGTTTATTGTATAAAAATTTAGAGAATAAAATTCTCCCTATTGCAATTCAGGTAATTTTGGTTTTATCCAATTAAATAACATTTTGGTTGTTGTTGAAGATATTAACTATTCTATTAAATCTTTCAGATAAATCAAGCTCCTGAACCATGCAATCCTATTTTCCTTCCATCTGATGCTAAATATGATTGGTTATTAGCCAAAATATGGGTACGTTCTTCTGATTTCCATATACATCAAACTGTGACTCATCTGCTTCGGACTCACTTAGTTTCAGAAGTTTTTGCAGTGGCTATGTTCCGACAATTGCCTGCGGTCCATCCTCTCTTTAAGGTGGGTTATTAAAATACTAGAATAAGCTATATTATTTTATAATCTATAATAAGGCCAATTTAATACAATGGTTAAGGCAGCAGACTGAAAACCAAGAGAGTGAGAGAAGGTGTATGGATTGCTGTTCTTCGTAATCCTATATCAGAGCATCTCAAGCATTACAGTGATTGTAGCTTATATCAGTTCATTGATTTGAGTTATGACTGCACCGGTAGTCTCAACTAGTCAGTTAGCAACTGTTCAACGTTATAAAGGACCTGGGGGTAATTTATGACCTGGTTTTGAAATTCCAATGGCATTTGGAAATGCAACTGCATTTACAGCTGTTTGCAGTGTTCCATGGTCATGTGACCATGGTTTTTTTATGGTTTTGGGTGGCAGTTGCTTCCCTTTTTTTGGCAAAACCAGCCCATAACAAAACATGTATTCACTTAACAATTGTAATGTTTACTAAACAAGGGTGCCACAAAAAAATCATAAAATCAGATCAGTATACATTCAGCCACATCCACATAACAACCACAGTGACTCAAGATTGACTCAGAGGTGTGTGTTTGTGTGTGTTTTGTGTGTGTGTATTTGTGTTATGTGCATGGTGCATGGTGCATGATGACTGCCTGGACAAATCCCTGTAGTTTCTTAAAAGCAGGGTGGCTATGTATGTGTATACACACGCACTGTATATGCAATAAACTGAGGATAGCAAGGAGAGTTGATTCTGTAAGACCCAATAAACCATTAGAAATCCTCATTCAAAAAACAAGTATGATGTGATTGTTATTGCTGGAATGTTCTGTGATGATGTTTATAATTGGAAGGCTACACTGTACAACAGGGGTGTCAAACTCAAGGTCTGTGGGCCAGACCCAGCACACAAAGTGGTTAGATCCGGCCCGTGGGGCCACCCTGGAAATAGTCAAAGACCAGCCTGCGGCACCACGGCCTGGCCTAGGCCAAGTGGATGCTGATCTGCAAACAGACCAGACCGCAACCAGCCTTAGATCTGGGGCGCTGCCTTGCCCCCGCCCCCTGGATATGTACACAGGAGGCAGCAAGCACACATGGGGTCCGGGATCCCTGGGGACTGCATTCTGAGTGCTTTCCTTTCACCCAGGACACAAGCCCTCATGAACTTGCCACCTCCTGTGTGCACGCCCAGGCGACTGGGTCAAGGCAGTGGCACAGATCTAAGGCTGGTCGCAGTCTGGCCCAAAATGGCCATAACCAGGTTGCAGATCAGTGCCGTGGCCGCACCAGCATCTCCATACCCTGTTTGTCGGCCTTTCACTGGGACACTCTCCCCCCCGGGTGTGGGAAAACCATGCTGCCAATCTCCCCCCGCCATCCCTTCCTGAATGTGGAGGAAGAAAGGAGATAGAACAAGATGGGCAATAGGCGATGTCCAGTGTTGGAGGGGGTGATGCGACAGGCAAACAACGGTTGCATGTGACTTCTGGCATTGTGCGGGGATGAGGTGGAAGCAGAACTGCCCTTTCAGCATCAGGCTTGCCATCGGAAAAGGTCTCTGTTCAGGACATGGGACGGCAAGGGGGGAGATCCCCTGTGTGCGCACACTTACAAACAAACACGTATGCAAGTCTGGGAGAAGTGAGCTGAGAGCCACACAGAGGCCCATCAGGCACAGAGACAATGAAGAGGGGTTAAAATGGGAAGCTTTTGTTTGGAGCCTCTGGCAGTTTAAAAAAAAGAAAGCAGGGAAAGAAGGAGGGGAGGGAGGAAGGGTGGGAAGAAGGAAGGAAGGAAGGAAGAAGGAAGGAAGGAAGGAAGGAGAGGCAACTTGGTTGGAAATGCTCCAGTTGAAAGAGAAAGCAATATTGTGTTCTGTTTTGTCACGGACAGAATTTTGTTGGCAATCCAAGTTAACATTGGCATTCTTGAATTGAAAATTAGGAAAGTATCCCCTTTTTATGTGTTGCAAACAGCCATTTCCAGTGGGAAAAACAGGACAAAGTAGAATGGGGAAAATATTTTGCTTTGTTATATTTCCAGTTTGAATTAGACTATGGCAGGGTCCCTACAGGAGAGCCCTTTTAAGGATTATGTATTAATAGAAAAGCAACTAATTTACCTCTGTTCCTAAATGCTAAAGCTGTTGCACATAAAAAACAGGAGCTCTGATCAACTATCAACAGCTGTACTGTTGTCTGTGGATGCCCCCACTAAATGCAAGCATGGAATAAACTGAGCCTGGTTTGCTCTCAGTCTTTTAAGTGGCCACAAAACTACTAGCAAAAGTGGCATTTGATCACATCAAAGAGGCATCGAGAAATATTTCCCCTTTTGCATTTGAGCATCAAGAAGGGATAGGAAAGGAGAAAGGGAAAGAGGAGACAAAGGAAAAAGAAAAGAGGGGAAGAGAGCAAGGAAGGAAAAAGAAAAGGAAGGAAGGAAATTATAATGCAAGGGAGGGAGGGTCTGAGGAAAGTCCTGCCTTAGCACTTGGCCATGAGCAGCCATGCTGCCTTTTTGCCATCCCCTTGTCCCCTCTTCCTGACCTTTTCTGATGGTCTCCCATCCTATCGCTGAGGATGCTTTTGTTACAAAGCCAGATCTCCTCTCATGGAGAAGGCATAGGCCTCCCTCTGACCCACACACTTTGCTGTCCTGCACACAGCATGAAAAACCTGGCCAAGGAGAGTGAGCACAGCAGCAGCAGCCTTGAGGAGGAGGTAAGCACAGTTGGGCAACCCCTTGGGGAAGACTGTGCAGGGCTGGGCACTTGCCCTCAACTACCCAGGGCTCCAGGCAGCCTGCAGCACCATCCAGGGATCCTCCAAGTGGCCTGAGAGGGATGGCAAGGCTCCTCTGATAGACAAGGGTTTAGTCTGGTCTCGCTTTCCTCTGCTGAAGGAATGGATCCCCATTATACAAGAAGAAAATGTATACTTGCACAGAAGATCAGGGACAAGAACATGGAAATATTTTTGAAAATGTTTGGGTAAAAATAAAAGAGACTTGCATATGGGATTTCAGAAAAGTGGATTTTTGAAGAACGTGGGTGAAGATGTTGGAGTTTATGGATTCAAAAATTTATTCCATAAGAAGAAAACTCTAAAAGGTCTCTGCTGTGTTATATTTTACTCATTTTTGAAAAACAGTATCTTTCATATGTCTCTTTACACTCATTAGGTTAAAGCAAATCAAACCACTGAATAAATATTGCCCTCATTAAATCAAATCAAATTGATAAGAAAAGAAAAATAATACAGTATAAGATATATTCAGTATAGTATACTGTTATAACTTCAAACAGTCACTAAACAATCAGTCAAGGATTACCTGTTTAAGCTATTTTTTTAACAGATAAATTGAAAGTAAGTTAAAATTAAAG
Organism: Thamnophis sirtalis; assembly: GCF_051295495.1. Taxonomy (NCBI): domain Eukaryota; kingdom Metazoa; phylum Chordata; class Lepidosauria; order Squamata; family Natricidae; genus Thamnophis; species Thamnophis sirtalis. The sequence goes on along the minus strand of NW_028261392.1, from coordinate 52,594,167 downwards.
AGTCTATATGTGAATTGTAATCCCATTTTAGGCATGAAGTCTGTACTAGAAATCAACACCAATTTGAATAAAACAAAACAAACTCTTGGCATAGATTAGTAAATCCCTTGAGAATCAAACAATGTTATATATAGCAAATCTGTCAGTTTTTTCTTCTAAGACAGTGATAGCTAATTTTTTTGTCCTCACGTGCCCAAATCGCGCACATATGCGTGACAGCAAACATACACATGCCCATACCCATAATGTGCCTTGCCCCCCTGAGCATGCACACACAACCGCTCCGCACTCTCCCTGTGGTCCCCCACCCCGCATGACCCCCGGGGTGGCGCATGTGCACATGTCTCCTGCATGCACGGCAGAGACCTGAAAATCAGCTGGCCGGGGCACCTGAGCTGGGCACCTGAGCTGGGCACCTGAGCTGGGCGATGCCTCACATGCCCGCAGAGAGGGATTTGCGTGCCACCTGTGGCACGTGTGCCATATGTTCGCCATCACGGTTCTAGGATATCATCCATGAAATTCTTCCTAATCTCTCTTTTAGTTTGTTTAGACAGCTCTCAAGTCTAAACACTAGTCTCTGCCTGCATTATGATGAATTTTAGTATGTCATAGTCACTCTTTATCAAAGTTCCTACAACTTCCACTCCTTCAACCATTTCATCTCTGTTAGAGTTTGCAGCAATCCAACCAGCACACGTAAATAATTCAGCAGGATTCATTTATATAAGAAACGTCTTTATATACAATATTTATATACAATATAAAGCATGATGCATGTATACAATACCCATGCAACTCTCTCTCTTTCCTTCCTTTCTCTTCCTCTTTCTTCCTTCCTTCCTTCCTTCCTTCCTTCCTTCCTTCCTTCCTTCCTTCCTTCCTTCCTTCCTTCTTTTTTCTGTCTCTCTCTCCAACTTTCTTTCTCTTTCCTTCTTTCTCTTTCTCTCTCTCCCTTCCTTCCTTTCCTTTCTCTTTCTTTCTCTCTTAATCTTTCTCTTTCTTTCTCTTTCCCCCCCACTCTCTCTCACACACACATCCCAGTTGTTGAAAATTTCTGTTTTGCCAGCTGGGAGGCTGGCAAAGAAGCCTCACTATCCATTTAAAACAAACCCTATCATCCTATGCACATTTAACTGGAGTGTGTGGGGCAGGGGTGATTTCCATAAGGACTTAAGGGGGACTCAACACTTGGCACTGAACGCTTCACTCCCGAGATGCCCCCGTCTTCCTACCTATAGCCGTAGGCATTGAAAGCCTGAAAATGCCACCCCGCTTCTGTTCCTTCCTCAGCTGTGGAAGAAGCCTGCACTTCCTTCTCTTTGACAGCCGCCTCATTTCTAATGGGATGGAGAGAAATCCATGCGTTAGAGGGAAGAGAAGGCCGAGCTTCTGCTAGTGACTACCTTTACTCCCTCTAACACATGGATTTCTCCCACCCCATTTGAAAGGAGGCAGCTGTCAAAGAGAAGGAAGCATGGGCTTCTTCCAACCGCTGAGTCCTCCACTCCTGTTCCTTTCTCAGTTGTTGGAAGAAGCCTGCGTTTCCTTGTCTTTGACAGCTGCCTCGGGTGGGGAGAAATCGGTGGAGGAACTGTACCGGTACAGGCCCTCCTGCTACCCTGGTATGCAAATGGACACGCAATTTCCGCTACCAGTCTGTGCGTACTGGACCGTACCAGTCGAAACCCACCTCTGTCCTGGGGGCCAGGGAGGGCAAAACTTTTTTTTAATATTTACCTCTTCAAAATCTTGGTGTGTCTTATACTCTGATGCGTCTTATACTCTGAAAAATACGGTACCTGTTGTTTATACCGTGTGTTGTGGCCCAGCAGGAGCCGCTGGAGCTGCCACCAGACTCTGACAGCGAAGGGCCCTATGAGTTGGCTCTGGAGGATATGGAGGACCCTGGACAGGGCTCCAACTCCGAGCAGGGCGCAGAGAGGCTGGTTGACCACCAGGAGGTGCCTGAGCCTTGGACCAGTGGGGAGGAGACAAGGGAGTGTGATCAGGACGTCCTGCATTGGAGTAGTGGGGAGGAGCCAAGGGAGTTGTTCCTGGATGCTCGGCACCGAAGAGCTAATAGGCGTAAGGAACAGTTGCGCAGTTACAAGAGATAATTGCACTCAGCTGGTGGTAATTAGGCTCCTCTCAAGACTATAAAAGGAATGATTGTGCACACGCCCTTTTGCAGGAGTCAATGTATTCATTAAAGTTGGAGAACCTTTGTGGCTAGCTTGGCAGGCTGGATTGCTGCCAAGGTTAATCTGTGTTGGATTGCTGTCAGGTCTTGTCTGTGCTGGATTGCTGGCAACGTCTTGTCTGTACTGGATTGCTGCCAAGGTCCTGCCTGTCTGTTAATAAATTCCTTGCAGTATCTTTGTCTCGGCGTGCTTTGGTGTAGGACGAGGGGGTCAGAACACCGCGTTTCCCCGAAAATAAGACAGGGTCTTATTTTCTTTTGCCCCACTAAATATGGCCTTGGACTTATTATAGGGGGTAGGGCTTATTGTTTTGGGGCTGCCTGGCAGCTGCTCCCTTGCGAACTGGCTCCCAAAGAGCCGGGCACAGCCTCAGGGGCGAAGCAGCCATGAGGTGACCACGCTCATGAGCAGCCGCCTGGCAAACCCCCTCTCCCGCCGGGCAGAGCACCATTCACTGACCTAGGGGGTATCCCTAAGGCGCCAAGCATGTAGCGCTCTGCCCACTCCCCAGCTCCAGCTTGGCACTGCCCGGCTGGAAAGGGGGGGTTGCGGGCGCCTGTTCTGCCTCCACCGCGCTCCGAGCATAACTTCTTCTCCAACTTCCAAACTCCAAAACCTGGCTGCCAAGTCTTCCAGCAGCGGCTGCTGTAGGAGTGCACTCTATGGTTGTGGGCTGGCTACTGGAAGACTTTCTGTCCGGAAGACTCTTTGTCTGGCAGCCGGCCCACAACTATAGAGCGCACTCCTAGAGCAGCCGCTGCTGGAAGACTCGGCAGCCGAGTTTTGGAGTTTGGAAGCCGGAGAAGAAGTTATGCTCGGAGCGCGGCGGGGGCGGAACAGGTGCTCGTGCAACCCCTCTTTCCAGCCAGGCAGAACTCCATGCATTGACTTAGGGGGTATCCTGAATGTGCCAAGCCGCGGGAGCTGAGGAGCAGGCAGAGTGCCACATGGCTTGGTGCCTTAGGAATACCCCCTAGGTCAGTGAATGGCACTCTGCCCGGCTGGAGAGGGGTTTGCCGGGCAGCTGCTCGTGAACGTGGTCACCTCATTGCTGTTTCGCCCTTGAGGCTGTGCCTGGCTGTTCGGGAGCCCGCTCGCAAGGGAGCGGCTGCCCGGCAACTCCCCCCTCCGGCCAGGCAGAAGGCCACTCCCCAACCTAGTGGTATCCCGAAGGTGCCAAGCAATGTGAGCGCCTTTCTCTCCCCCCCGGCTCCCGCAGCTTAGTGCCTTCGGGATACCGCTAGGTCGGTGAGCAGTGCTCTGCCTGGCTGGAGGGGTGGGTTGTCCAGAGGGCTTATTTTGGGGGGTGGGCTTATATTTTTGCCCACACGAAAAATGTGGCAAGGCGTTAGTTTCAGGACAGGTTGTATTTTCAGGGAAACACAGTATCTCCTTTTAAAATGGCATTTATTTTCTTCTTAAATCAAACAGGCTTTAAGGGCTTCCATTTGTAAGTCCTGTTCTGTTTTGCAGCTGGAACAATGTCCCACATTTCATCAAGACTATTTAACACCATCAGCACTTTAAACTTTAAACTTTAATAGGATTTGTAGGCCACCCACTCCCTAGGGACTCTGGGCGGCTCACAACAAGTAAAAGCATTTAAAATATTTAAAAATACAGAATTAAAATCAATACAACATCCATTCCATCAAGTGGGGCTGGAAATTAATCAACAGCCCCAGGCCTGCTGGAACAGCCAGGTCTTGTTCGCTTTACGGAAGGCTGGGAGAGTGTTGAGGGTCCGGATCTCTGCAGGTAGCTTGTTCCACAAGGCCGGTGCAGCTGCAGAGAAGGCCCTCCCTCGGGGAGCCGCCAGCCGGCATTGTCCGGTCAACGGCACACAGAGGAGGCCCAACCTGTGTGATCTTATTGGTCGTTGGGAGGTAAATGGCAGGAGGCAGGAGCACCTTCTGAGATTCATGAACCTGCATGCTATGCTGTTCCAACTCAATAAATAAAGTTTGCATTCGCAGCAAATGCTTCTCCATATTCTCTTATGGTAACAGTCTGGCTCTGTACAATTGTCTCAAAAATTGCCCAATATTGCATGCTGACACTCTCACATGCACACTTCTTAATTTCAGCCAAACCTGCTTTGCAGTTTTTAAATTAGTTATATTCAGGAATTGTTCATCTTCTAAACTTAAGATGATGCAGGCAAGTGCCTCATCATGCTGCCTTTGATCTGCTGCTCCTAATGGTGCTTGGGGTGGATTAATAACACTATCCCAGAGCTCCTTAGCGTTCAGGAAGCATTCCATCTTTGCTGCCCAAATAATATAATTATTCTGTCCCAATTGAGGCAAAGAGCTCTCCTTGAACTCAGCAGCCATCCTGCAAGCCTCCTCAGCCTTGTTCTCTTTTTCTTATAACACAGGCTCTCCTTCAGCTTCATTACTATTCAGTCTTACTGTGTGCTTGGTGTGCTCTGAGCTCATAACCTGTTAGAGTTTGCAGCAATCCAACCAACATACAAGTAAATAATTCAGCAGGATTCATTTATATAAGAAACTTCTTTATATTCAATAATATAAAGCATGATGCATGTATACAATATCCATTCAGCAGAAGCCAGAACCAGAACTCAGAAACACAGAAGCTATATAATGCAGAGGTTATATTGTAAGGACAAAGCAACCCTTAAATATAAATCAGTCAATCTAACCAGGCACCGAGCTGTCTGCGTCACCAAACAGTCCCCATTGGCTGACCTGTTTCCATGTCTATTCCAATTCATGAACTCTTATACACTGACAATCTCATTTAATTAGTTAGGATTAAATCTAATATAGTTGACCGCCTGCTTCCCACCTCCATTTTTGGGTGACAAGGTTATTGGCTAGATATGTCAGAAACCTGTTCAATCTCCATTGCATTGCAGTGTTGGTTTCCAAGTTGAATGCAGGGTAATTAAAGTCCTCCCTACTGCTGTATTTCCTGCACACCGCAGCTATCTGATTAACAAAGTGTTTGTATGTTTCTTCTGCGCGGATGGGTGGCATGTAGTGCACATTTATAGCAGTGCCATTTATTTTTACTTTAATATCCTCACAAATATTTTCAAAAAGGTTTTCATCCCTAGTATTGTGTATTTCTGTAGAGGTGTAGTAATTCTGTGCATACAAAACTATTGCTCTTTCTCTTTTTGAGTTAGTTCTGTTTTTTTTAAACAATTTATAACTTCTAGCAGTATGTTCTGGTTCTGGTTTACATCCCATAAAATTTCAAAATAGCAATACTATTGTACCTGTCCTCATGTATTAGGACTTCAGGTTCTCCCTGCTTGTTACCAAAACTCTGAGCATTAGTATATAGCGGGTGTCAGCCATGGAAGCTTACTAGATGATTTTGGGATCATTGTTCCAATGAGGAAAAATAAAGGAGGAAGTGCCACTTAAATTTATTTTCAAAAATCCCAGATTCCCAGAATTGAAGAGACAGAAAAAAAACAAATACAGTAGTTTCTTTGAAACTTTTAATTAGAAAATATGATACAAATTTTTCTTGTATCATTCCCAACAGGTTCTGAAGTAGATGGTTGGTAGCTGGTACAGTCAGTATTTTAATTTTTTTTATTTTTACCTTTTTTACTCAGCAGAAAAGCAGTAGGAGTTGTGAGCTCTTTGTCTCAAACACATCAATGGGAAGGACACTAAATGAAATGCCTCTTTGGAAGATAGATGGTTGGGAGTGGGAACTACTAAGTACTAAGCTTCTTCTAGATGCTTTCTGGGAGAAAAGTTTGAGAAAAGAGCTCAGCCTCGCTCACTACATATCCATTTCTAACTTTTATGGTAATATTTAGAAAGTTATGAAAAGTTTTTCCTCCAGTAATCTATTTTTTTCTCTTCTCATTTTTAGCTCCTGATACCTCATGTACGATTTACAATAGCTATAAACACCAAAGCTCGAGAGCAACTTATCTGTGAATATGGACTTTTTGACAAGGTAAGATTAGGCAGTTTGTTTAGAGGTTAAAGCACCATGCTATAAACCAGAAGATCCATGAGTTCTAGTTGATACAAAGCTGGCAGGAATAGCTAACACCCTAGAAGATAAGCTCAAGATCCAGAAGGATCTTGACAAATTTGAACACTGGACCCTATCTAACAAAATGAAATTAAATGTAGAGAAAAGTAAAGTCCTACACTTAGGTAAGAAAAACCAAAAGTACACATATAAACTGGGTGAAACCAGGCTTAATAGCAGTGACTGTGAGAGGGATCTTGAAGTCTTAATGGACAACCAGCTAAATATGAGCCGGCAGTGTGCAACGGCAGCCAAAAAGCCAATGCAATACTAAGTTGCATTAACAGAGGGATACAATCAAGGTCAAGTGAGGTGCTAATGCTACTCTATAAAGCTCAAGTAAGACCACACCAAGAGTACTACATCAAGGTTTGGTCATCACACTATAAAAAAGATGTTGAGATGCTAGAAAAAGTGCAGAGGAGAGCAACCAGGATGATCAGGGGACTGGTGACTAAAACATATGAAGAATGGTTACAGAAGCTAGGCATGGCTAGTCTAGTGAAGAGAAGGAGTAGAGGAGACATGATAGCAGTGTTCCAATACTTGAGGTGTTGCCACAGAGAGGAGGGGGTCAAGCTATTTTCCAAAGCATTTGAAGCCCAGACAAGGAATAGTGGATGGAAACTGACTAAGGAGAGATTCAACCTAGAAATAAGGAGGAACTTTCTGACAGTGAGAACCATTAACCAATGGAACAGCTTGCCTTCAGAAGTTGTGGGAGCTCCATCACATGAGACTTTCAAGAAGAGATTGGATTGGCATTTGTCAGAAATGGTGTAGGGTCTCCTTCTTGAGCAGGGGATTGGACTAGATGACCTATAAGGGGTGGGTTCCAGCTGGCATAACTACCGGTTTGCGCCTGAAAAAAATTGTGGTATCCCTTGCCAGAAGCCTTTCGTGTAGGTAATGTAGACTGTGGTCTTGGAATCTGAAGTTGTCTTAAAAGCACCATTCCTTAAAGCAGTAGTTTACTGCTAAAAGTTTCTGTTCCCGCATTGGATGCTGATCTTCCATTGGAAATACAAGTGAATACCATTTGTGCCCATAACTCCTTGGCTTTCCACATCAGCTAGAGTTTGTGTGTCCTCTTCATTCTATCTATCTATCCATAAATTCTTCCATATTAATGTCTGCCACATCTTTCACTTTTTCTTTAAAATCTTCCAAAATACATTTAGTACATTAATTTACTGTCAGTTTAATTATTGGTTTATCTCCCAATTCTTCAAAAAACCTTTGAAATGTCTCAAGTGACATACATTTGTCATATTGTAAATTTCACCTTTCTTCTTCCTATTTCTATATTCTCATAGTCTTAAATTTATTTGTTGTTTTGTTTTCAAAATCGTCAATTGTCTCATAATAAACAATTTGTTTTCCCATGGAAATATTCTCCATTAAACCAAGACTTAAAAAGAAGATCAAAGGTCATGGGAAATAAACCTTAACATACTGATTAATAAATGAAGGTACATTCAGTTTTCAAGATTTTGTAACCCTTTTTCATTTTAACAAATCTACCTCTCCTAATCTATGGGAATCTTGCTTTCATCACTGTGAGTTTCTTTAAGGAATTTGACAACAGTTGAAGCTTCTTCATACATGCTGTTTCATTCTACAGCAACTGTCTTTGTCACTTCGTAATGATATAGATCAACAATGCTTCTAGCTTTATGATGCTCAGGCAAAACCATTGCATCTGCTCCTTCATAGACCACTAAATTATATTAAATGACACTCCCTCACTCAATCCCCATTTTCTGACTCCTTTAAATGTCACTTTATGAAATTTGAAAAAGCCTCAGGGAGGCTATTAATCCCCCCTGAACTTCAACATAACATCCTAACTGGTGGACACCAATTTCGGCTTCCCTATTTACATATATTATTAGAACTGGATAGCAGCTATAATTGCCCTTATTTCCTACAGAAGAGGGAAAAACCCACCCATTAAATACAAATACTTCTTTCCTTGGTTTTATTCTGTAGTATAAAGGGTGTGTAAGGTTTCTTTGGAAAATGTGGGGAAGTTGAATGGCTAAGCCTTTAATATGAAAACAAGCCTGTGTGGAAGCTAGAGCAGCACACATAAAGATCTTTGCATCCTTCTGTGTGACCTCCTAATCTTAGGAATGTGAGGTCTTTCTCAACTATATTTTTCTTAATGACCTATATTATTTGTTTTGGTTGCTAAAGGCAAATGCCACTGGAGGAGGTGGGCATGTGCAAATGGTCCAGCGAGCAATGGAACATCTTACCTACAGCTCTCTCTGCTTTCCTGAAGAAATCAAGTCAAGACATATGGAAAGCCACGAGGATATTCCATACTACTACTATCGGGATGATGGAGTAAAAGTATGGGATGCAATCAAAAGGTAAAAAGTTGAAATAATAACTGGCTAAGATTTTCATTTCATTAAGTTTTTAGATAGCTGTAATATAAATAATGAAGCATAGTTGGAAAAGGTGAGTTTATATAGGCCATTCTTTGTTTAGCCAATACCTGTGTATTCTGCTTGTCTTCTACTTTAGATAATTTCAAATTATTGCAGGGATGGATGCTATATTTCTGCAAGCTATGGTAACCAAACAGCCATCTAAGTATAGATCGCAAATAGTCAAATGCTCAGATTTCTGGATGGGATGTCATCACTCCAGACAGACACGATATACAATCTATCTGTCTCTAAAGAAGGGACAAATGTTAGCTGTGGCTAAGAGCTGTGACTTTTGTACACTTTGAAGTGTGTGTCAGTTGGTCTTATTCCTGGACCGGGATGTCCTGCTCATGACCTCATCATCTCCAGACTGTTGCAATGGGCTGTATATGAGGCTGTGCTTGAAGAATTAAAGAAGCTTTAACTGTTGCACAATGTAGCAACGCAGTTAATGGCACCAATTATTCAGGGCATGTAACATCACTGCCCTGCCAGCTGCATTGGCTTTCACTGTATTTCCAAATGTAATTCATGGTGGTGGTTGTTATCTTTAAATATCTTCATGGCTTGTGACTAGGTTAGTTATTGGACCATGTTCCCCAATTATCTTTACCTTTCATTTACAGGCAGGAGGGTAATGCTATGGATAATGTCAGCTAAGAAGGGTTGACTGGTGGGACCCAGAAGGGGAGTTCTTTGGACCATTGTCTATCTCAGATTGACCAGGTTCTTACTGGCCTTTCATAAGACCTTACAAATTTAATTTTAGGACCCAGCCTAGAGTCCTGGATATGTGACAAAGCTTATTTTTTCGCTGAATTGATATTTGAAGGATGCCTGACTGCTGTGTGTTTTAGTTTTTAGATTTTATATTTTGCCATTTTATTTGTAAGCTGTTTAGAGATGTATGTGCGATGGGTGGCTATATAAATTGAATAAGAAATATACCACATCTAGTTTTCATAAGCCAAATGAAATATCAGGTACCAAGGGGGAAAGGGGATGCTTGACAGAAAACAGCCTATATTCCCTATGTTCCTTTATTTTGTATCTAGTTAACAATATGTCAGTACAATCTGTGAAGGTGTATTGAAGATAGAAAATGAGTTTTGCTAATTTTATCAGTGAATCATGTTTTAAAAAAGCTATTCTGGTGTTTCATTAACCATCATGCATTCCTTTCCAAGAAATTAATATTCACTATTGCTTTCAATTCTCTTTGTGAATTGCTAACTTTAAAAATACATAATCACAAAAAGCCTAACTTATGCACAAAATATAGGGAGCAAACTCAGGTAGAAGCCCAGAGGAATCAACCTGATTCAAAATAAGACTTCAAAAGGTGAAAAAACCCTCAGTCAGATTTCTTATTATAATGCTTTAAATATGCTTTTCAGTCAACTTTGCATGCAGATGTAACAAGCAATACTACACCCCTTTAAACACATACAGTATATGCCATGAATGAAAGATACCAAACCCTAAACAGGAAGAGATGAGAATGTAACAACTTTTTCAGTCTCTCCTTCCTCACCCCTCCCACCAGATGTATTCTAAAATGGGAAAGACAATGCATCTTCTGTTTATTGATTTTAAGACTTGCTAATGCACTATGGCTGGGTAGGCATGGCTGGGTGATCCCAGCTGGGTTGGCATGACTAGGTAGGTATGGAGGGTGGGTGTGAATAGCTCAATGCTGCTCACTTGGCATGGCTGACATTGTACAGCCACGTGGGCATAGATGGGTAGGGTGGATGCAGCCAGCTTGGCCTGCTGACTCGGTTGTCAGGGTTCCAAATAGCATCAAAAAGTAAATCAGAGTCCAAGGCAAAGTATTTCTCAAAGTTCCAATTTATTAAGGGAGCCATATTGGCACATCTGGGAAAACATCAGAAAGCTTCCAGTTTTCCCACCTAGTTGAAAGTTCAAGATCTTGCCCCCACACCCACAATTCCTTCACATGGTCCAATCTCCCACTGCCATGCTTGGCAGTTCCACCCATCCAGTTCTGGTCAGGTACAGAGGTGCAAAGACAAAGGATGATCTTGGCTTTCTAGAAAGAATTTTGTTATGGCTACATAGTATGTAACTCCTTACAATCCCCCCCTCCCATTTTCCCACAATAGAAAATGCATAATAGAATAATAGAAAGTGTGGCAGGCCAAATATCCAAAAGAAAAAGTAGCTGCAGGCCTGACAGGCTGCCTCAAGAAGAAAAGTGTATCCTGAAAAGAGAATAATGTGGGAGTTAATATAAGATATAACTAACAACCTCTACTCCTGCCAGGGGGGCCCTTTGGCTTATCGGAAAATTTATCATAGAATTGTTTCACTAAGATATCCACTTTTACATTCCAACCTTTCACCCATGTAGCTTCAGACAAAGGATACTCTTTCCAATGCACTAAATATTGCAAACAACCTCTATACAATCGAGAATCTAAAATTTTCTTCACTTCATAATGAGTTTCTCCTGTATCACTACTTGAGGAGGGGGAGGCTGGGTCAATGGCCTTAGGTTGGACCCAAACATAGGTTTCAGCAAACTACAATGAAAGAATGGGTGAATTTTCCTAGAATTCTGGGCAGACTGAGCCGAACCATAACTGGGTTAATTATTTTTACTATTGGGAAGGGACCTACAATTTTGGCCCTAATTTCTTGCTAGGCATTCTTAACCTTATGTATTTGGTAGACAAGAAAACTTTATCCCCCACATGGAAGGAGGGTTGGTCTTTATCTTGTACTCTTCTGCTGCCTCTGCCAGAGCTTCAGTCATATTCTCTCACCCCTTTTTAAGAGCTTCCATCCATTCAGTCAGAGACATGGAGGAGGGGGGCTCCCTAAGCAGTTCAGGCATGGGAACAAATTCTATCCTGCTGTGACTTGAAAAGGAGTTAATCCAGTGCTGCTGTGGACAGCGTTGTTATATGTGACTTTGGCAAAAGGTAGCAAGTCCGACCAGTTATCTTGCTGGTAATCCACATAAAAACGGATGTATTGTTCCAGCATTGCGTTTGCGCGTTCCGCTGCTCTGTTCGTGCTCGGATGGAAAGCCAAGCTAAGTCCCTGCATGGACCCAATTGACCTCAGGAACTCCCTCCAGAACTTGGCGGTGAATTGAACTCTGTGGTCAGAGATGATTCTCCTGTGTAATCCATGTAGGCAGGAAATGTGTTTGACAAACATCTTCGCTAGTTTTCTTTACAGACGGTAAGCCTGTGCAAGTGATGAAATGAGCTTGCTTGGAAAATAAGTCGATGAGAGAGATATTACAAAGATGGGGGAGGGGGAGGTGTAGGTCAAGTGGCAGAATTTATATAAAGGCGGATAAAAGAATAATGCCAGCTTCTCTTTGAGAAGAAGGCGTATGAGCTGCTGCGTCTCTTTTCCAGAACTGCCCACACAAACAAACACAGCATAATATCGGCAATACTGCCCCGCCCCAATGGATGCCCTGAAAAGGATTGGAGAAGAAGCTGGGCAGCAGACAAGGAAAAGGAACAGATCTCCTGGTGACTTGGCTTTTCAACCTTCCTTGAAGCAATCTAAGATTGAGGATTTTGTTTTGGCTTGGTCTTCTGGTTGGGGAGCTTCTGAGGGTGTCGCCTCCTGAGCTGAGAATGAAGACTTATCTGAAATTGCGGCCCCTAACCACCCCTTGCATGAGCCTACTCTTGTAGAACTTTTGAGTCAGCACTTTTTTCTGGTTGCAGAAACTACAGTGAGCATTGAGCTCCAGCTTGATAGAATAGTAAGTACTTTAAACTACTTAGTCTCCTGGACTACAGTGGGTGCTCTGGGATGATCGCTCGGCAGTTGGTGGCGGCGACAGGGTGTTCCCTGCCAAATCCCAGGAAAAGCTTTAATAAAAGCACTGGCCAACGAAATCTTGGTCAACAAAATTCTACCAACAGACTGAATTCCACATCCTATGATGCAAATAGCTGCCTGGTCTTACAGCCAAAACAGGTGGCCCTCATCATTAATCCCATTAATGGCAATTTACCTTACTGGAGTTCAATACAGCTGGCGAGGGGTCATCTATTAAAGTTATTGGGGCTAAAAGCTGATGATTTGAAGAAGGTCGAACCTTTACCCTCCCCTGAATACTGCACCATAGTGCTACTTAGTTTCGATAATTCTAACATTCCAAAACTACTGTTCAGAAGAGGATCTTGGTTAAGATCCTTTGGCATTTTGCCAAGAAGAGTGTTCAAAGATATATCGATTAAGCCACTTTTGAGTAATCGACAACTTGTGAGTGGCAGGAGATTTATTGCCCCCAAAAGATCCTCAGTGGAATATATTAATGAGTCAACTTCGAATGCTATTCTGGATATTGCACCATGTATTAGCTATATACCTACTTCTGCAAAACCCTCAGTGGGCATTCTCTCAGATGGTAAGCTAACTGCTCCTCCTACAACTGGCCAAATCAGCCTTTCACAGCATGTAACAACTTACCAGGAAGCTTCCCTTGATTTAATCAGCTGGGAAGAGGTGGCCCCCAAAGAAGTGACATCAGCTCAGGGCACCCAAGGTCTCTTGGTAAATGGGTCCCAGGTCAATGTCTCTGGGATTCCACCTATCTATGGGACTGATCTGTGTCAGGACGGCTTTTGGAACCAGGAGGAGACACGGCTCTTTGGCTCCTTTACTGCACTTCCACAATCAGAGCCCAAATCATAAAGCGTCTGGATATAGTTAAGTTCAAGCTTTGGAGTCTATCACTCTCTGACAAGGATTCCTTTGGACCTCAGGGAGTTTACACTGATTTACCAGCGGAAGCACCATTAGCATTTTCTCCAAAATGTTTAATTTGTAAATCTGTAGACTCAGAGCTAACTCAAACTCCGCTTGATGATACTGCCGAATACCTTCCAGCTAAGCAACCAGTCAATGCCACAAGTACGAACTGGAGTGTGTTTAGAGTCTTATAGCCCCATGAGCAAGGCTCCCCTCCCCTCTCTTTTCCCCTGCTTTTGTCTTTCAAGATGATGACCCTGGATGTATTTTTTTGGATCTGAAGGGGGCTCTGGAAAAAATTAATCACACAGAATGACTAGTAAACCCAGTTACCCCACCCCTGCATACTCAAGTGCCTTTCGTGGAACATTGCAGGCTGGGGGCAAAGATGTGGTACTACAGAATTTGTTAACTATATCCATTCATGTGATGCGATTCTACTCCAGGAGACCTGGGCTTGTGATAAGATATTCATTTCAGGCTTTACGGCCATTTTGTTGGCCGCTACTAGACATCTATGGCAGGGAGACCTAAGGGTGGTCTAGCTTGTTTGGTCTCTACTTCTTTGAAAGTGGAGACAGTGGAACTAACCCCCTGTGGCTCTTTAGCTATGGCGCTTTTAATTAAGAAAGGATGCAGCAAACTGTTAGTGTTCAATGTTTATCTTCCCCCGACGAGGAGGCAAGCCTATATCAATGGGGCACGCTGGAGAACTATATTACTTGTATGGAAACTAAATTCCCAGCGTTGTACATCCTTCAATTCAAAAGTTTTATTTTCTTTTAAAACAAACATTTCATCATTCCTCAATCAGTAAGACATCGGAATACAATTTTTTTGTGTGTCAAAATAGTTCTAGTTTACCACCAAATTCTTGTCTAGCCTAATGTATACCCCTCCCTCCCTCCCCCCTCCCCCCAACCCCCCTCCTCCTTATGTACATCCTTATAGGGGGCGACTTTAATGCCCGTCTGGGAGCTCAAGTCCCCCCAGCAATAGAGGCACTCTACCCCCAAGAAACCCTCCAGGCCATAGGTCATCTGACTTCAGCCAGACATTCTAAGGACGAATTAACAAACTTTACTGGCATTCAGTTAGCCCTTCTAGCAGCCCAACACAGCAAGATAATTCTTAATGGGAGTACCCTAGGTGGCCTGGCTGGCGAATTTACTTTTAGTTCCTTATGTGGGATTAGTGTTACTGATTTTGTGCTGGTATCTCAACCTTTAAGAGAGGCAGTCCCTGCTTTTTATGTGAATTGCCTTACGGAGCGCGACCATTACCCCCTGGTTACAATTATTGAGCTTTTTTCAAACATACATCTCCCTCAGATATTAGATCCCTATGTGACCTCGTACACAAGGAGGATCCAAATGGTCTCCCAATACTGAAAGAAAGTTTCACTCCTTTTTATCATCTCCGGAGTGTCTCAACTTGTATAATCAGGTACTAGCAAGTAGTGGCTCGGAGATAGTCTTGGCTTTTGAATAACTAATTAACAGTGTCCAAAGGGAGCTTGGAGCCATCTATGGGCCAAGTGGCCTATATCAATCACGAAGTAATTCTTGGTTTGACAAAGATTGCCTGATGCTTAGGAACCAGATTAAACGGGTTTACCTGCTCTACTGCAACCGAGGGGACAAACGCCCACCAGAAGACTACTACCGCTTGAAGCAGGAGTACAAAAGATTAATTGCCAAGAAAAAGAAAGCTAAAGAGAGAGAGAAGTGGGATCCTCTCCATCCAGCAGAAGGACACCTGATTATTTTGGCAAATTGCTGCCAGCTCTTTGCCAGGCCATTGGAAACTCCCTCTCTGCTGTATCTCTAACAGAGACTGGGAAAACCATTTCTTGGCACTTTACCAGGCGTCAGCAAGTTCGACCGTGCCTGACCCACAGCTGTCTCCTGTAACCCCTGACTGGAAACCTGTGACCCATGCTGAGAGTACCGAGATTATCTCCGAACTCAAGTCAGGCAAAGCTCCTGGCCCTGATGCCATTCCCCCTGATCTACTAAAATCCAATCCTGAATGGTGGATTCCTCTTTTGGCAAGACTCTTTACGTATATTAATTCCTCTGGCAGGGTACCTACCTCCTGGAACTTAGCAATTATTGTGCCAGTTTTTAAACAAGGCAATAGAAACAACCCAGCTGACTATTGCCCCATAAGCCTGCTCTCCATTATTGGGAAATTGTATGCTAAATATCTCCATCGCAGATTCCTCACTTGGGTTGAGGAATCTGATATTATTGGTGCTGAACAAATTGGGTTTAAAGTGGATTGTGCCACACTGGATCATTGCTTTGTCCTTGTGCATCTGGTCGATAAATATACTACTATACCAGGTGGCAAACTCTTCACTGCTTTCATCGACCTAAAGTCAGCATTCGACTCAGTCCCTAAGGGTCTATTGTGGTCAAAACTATTTAAAAGTTCTATTGACAGACGTTTGTTGTTCTTAATTAGGTCCTTGTACAATCAGACCTTCAGCCAGGTCAGGTGTGATCTGCAGGGCGAACTCTCTAATCCTATCTAGTTTAAGAATGGAGTAAGGCAGGAATGTGTTCTGGCTCCTCTTCTGTTTAATATATTTTTATCTGACCTGGCCGGTTACATTGGACATATTGAGTCCCACGCCCTGAAGCTGACAACTACAAAGATCCCGCTTCTTCTTTACGCTGATGATGCAGTTCTCCTTTCATTGTCAAGGCGAGGACTGAAAAGATTACTTTCTGCATTTGGGTCTTACTGTGTTGAAAACCATTTGGCTATTAATTATGATAAATCGAAAGTATTAGTGTTTACTAGAGCCCGGAAATTGTACAACTGGGATATCAGTGGCAATGCTGTTAAGCAGGCTTTCCATTTTAAGTATTTAGGTATTCAATTTCAGAACACTGGTGCCTGGACTAGACACTGAACCCAGGTGCTGAACTCGGCCTCCTGTAGTCACCAGCAGATTTTAAGATTCTTTTATAACCAGGGTGGCCAGTTCATTCCTTCTGCCCTATGTATTTACAAAGCCAAAACGTTGGCTCAAACCCTTCACGATATTCCCATACGGATATGGGGCTTCAAGGATTGCATTGAAAGAACCCAGACTGCTTTTCTTAGAAAACTTCTGGGTCTTCCCCCTTGTGTTGGTTTTGCCTCGATGTACTTGGAACTGGGCATTCGATCGGTGGAATGTATGGCCTGGATTAACACCTTTAAATGGTGGTTTTGGGTGCTTTTTTTGGCAGTTCCTGGCAGCTACCGCTCCCTGGTGGTTTGCGGACTCCCATATTTATTGCTGGGAGAAAGAGCTGCTGAAGAAACTACATCTGCTAGGTTTTACGGAGAATGCCTTGGGAAACTTTGGCCTTAAGGACACCCAATTTAGGGTAATCCAATGGCTTGTGGACATTGATTTACAATATCTACGAGCCAGAGCCAACAAACCTTGCTCCCCCCTGACTCTCAACCAACTTAATAATTATGGATTGAGGATGGCTTCCTATTTTTATACTTTAACCATTCCCAAATATAGAAGAGCTTTTTCCCTAGCTCGCTTTAATGTGTTGCTCTCAGCACTTTTGGATGATTGTATTAAGAGGCTCCCGATTAACAAGCGGCTATGCCCTTGTGACAGAGCCGAGGTTGAAACTCTGGAGCACGTCCTTCTATTTTGTCCCATGTATAACGCAGACAGATCTAAGTTACTGTCTCTTCTTGAAATCATCCCTTCTAGACCTAATGGCTGTAATTTGTTTGTATATTGCAAACAAATGCAATATGGCATTTGAGATGAGATGGCTCCTCATACATCACCTCTCAGGTTTCCAAATTTTTCTTAAGAGCTGTAACCATTAGAGAAGAACGCTGTAACTTCCCTTAGTTAAGCTTTTGATGACTGATGCCTTGATCAATTCTCTTAAGTCTCTTTTGTAGTACTCGTGTTTTGGTCTGTGACCGTAAATAAAGTGTGTATGTATGTATGTATGTATATGTATATGTATATGTATATGTATATGTATATGTATATGTATATGTATATGTATATGTATATGTATATGTATATGTATATGTATATGTATATGTATATGTATATGTATATGTATATGTATATGTATATGTATATGTATATGTATATGTATATGTATATGTATATGTATATGTATATGTATATGTCGATGACTGTCCAAATAACTTTATTTCTGCCACTGTCTGGGAGCTTTACGATGAAATCCATTGTGATCTCTTCCCATGGTTGGTTAGGTCTGGCCACCTACTGAAGTAATCCAGGGGGTTTGCCTGGCCGGGTTTTCATGGTTGTGCAAGTGGCACAGCTCTTCACGTAGTCTTCTACTTCTGCTTTCATCTTAGGTCACCAAAATTGACAGTGGAGCGTTTTTAGGAATCCAAAGTGACTTTCCAATTTTGCATTGTGGCTTCGCTGTAGTACTTCCAGCTGTAAGTTAGCAGCTGTAACGTACAGTTTGGATCCTTTCCAGGCTAAGCCATCTCTCATGGTCAGGATGTCTTTGTTGCCATCGAGCCAGGGGTCAGTTGTCAGCACCAATTTCATTGCTGCGGTCAGCTTGTCCTGGCTGAGAATAACCTGCCATCTGGCCTGGCCTCTGCTGATGACTTGAGCCATCTTTTGGTTCGGGGGAATGATGGGGTGAATCACTTCTTCCCTCTTACTGTCATACTGTGGTTTCCTCGATAAGGCATCCGCCAGCAAGTTTTTCCCAGCAGGGATGTGCTTCACTTCTAATTTAAATTTTCTGAAGTATTGTGCTTTGGAGACAATTTCCGGGGGCTTTTTAGGGCTTCGGGGTTTTTATGGTTAGTCCAGACCTTGAATTTCCCCTCTAGGAAATGTCTCCAGGTAAGTAAAGCCCACCAGACCACATAGGCTTATTTCTCACAAGTGGCCCATCTTCTTTCCATGGCGGTGAGGTTTTTGGAGACATACACACATGGCAAGAGTTGTCTCTCTTTGTTCTTTTGTAACAGCACTGCCGCTACAGCCACATCACTTGCATCTGCTTGGATTATGAATTACTGCTCTGGGTCAGAGTGTTATATAATGGGTTCTTGGGCAAAGAGCCATTTTAATTTTTCAAATGCTTTTTGACAGTCTATTGTGCACCCAATAGGTTGATTTGGCTTTGACTTTGTTGGGGATGGCCCTGTTTTTAACAGTTCAGCCAAGGGCAGGGCGACTTCTGCAAAAGTCAGGATGAATTGCTGATAGAAGTTAGCCCATCCCAGGAAACTTTGTAGTTGTTTGCGGATATGTGGGGGTTGCCAGTCTAGCACTGCTTTCACTTTCCTTAGGTCCATCTCTATCTCCTCGCTGGAGATACGATAGCCAAGTTAAACCAGTAATGTTTTGTGGAATTCACACTATGATAGTTCAGAGTAGAGCTTGGCAGCTAGAAGTTTTTTCAGGACCTGCCACACCAGCTTTACGTGCTCTTCTAGGGTCTCAGAAAAGATGTGAATGTCATCAAAGTAAACGTGCACCCTTTTGTACAGATGCTCATGCAGCACCTCGTTAATGAATTGCATGAAGACTGCAGGGGCCCCTTGTAACCCAAATGGCATGATTTTGAATTGGAAACTGCCAGGGGGGGCAGTTAAAGGCGGTCTTCCATCCATCTCCCTCTCTGATACGTACACAGTAATATGCCTCTCTCAAGTCTAGTCTGGTGAATACTTTGCCTTCAACCAAGTGGTTCAACATGTCTTTCATGAGGGGGAGAGGGGAGGTGTTTTTTATGGAAACACTGTTGATTCCTCAGAAGTCAACGCAGAGCCTCAACACACACACCCCAATCTTTCTTCTCTTTGAAAAGCATAAGGGCTGCTGCTTCTGAATTGGCTGGTTGGATAATGCCCCGCTTCAAATTGGTATTGATGTATTTCCTTAATTCCACCATCTCTTTAGGAGTCATGGAATACATTTTTGGCTTCAGTAGGGTTGCCCCAGGCATGAATTCTATCACGCAATTGGTGGGTTGGTGAGGGGGGAGATAATTGCAATCTTCCTCACTGAAAACCCCTTCCAGATCCCAGTATTCTTTTGGTATTTTCTGCATGCCTGGAAGTTTAATATCCGCTGCAGGGGCTACAGGCTCTGGATGGTCTGCTTTAAGGGGTTCAATGGTTGCTTTCTGGCTTTACGGGGGGTAGCAGGCCAATGCCTAGAGTCAATTTTCAAACACCGTCCTCCAACTTTATAGTAGGTGCCCATTTGTCTAACCATGCAAGCCCCAAGATGATTGATTCATTCATTTTTGGTGCTATGATAAATCTGAGAAGTTCATACTGCCACCCTATCTGCAACTTCACCAAGTTGGTCATTAGCTTGGCGGGTCCCCTCCAATTAGCATCCCATCCAAACAGAATGGGATTGGCTAGGGGACCTGTCCATATGCCCAGCCGCTTCATGATAGATATGCTGATTAAATACCAGGTGCAGCCCGTGTCCACAACTGACTCAACTTCCCCTTCTACTCCCATCTTGGGCACTATGAGTTTGGCTTTGATGGCAAAGTGGCGGATGGGTGCACTTACCATTGGGTCGTCTTTGCTGCTTTTTTCCTCCTTTGAATTGGAAGGGGTTTCCCTATCTGGTGGAGTCTCCATCTCCCCAGGTTGGGGATTGGATCCTTCGTTTGTTAGGTGAGATGACTCTTTTTGGGTGGTTTTCAGGAGCCTTTTTTTCTCTCCCACTGGGGCCAAGCATTCTGAAGCTCTGTGTCCATGTTGACCAACATTTTATTACTCCTATAGACTTGGGGGAGGCGTTTCTGCTTTCTTTATTTGTGTTCGGTGGCCCAAAGGTCTTCTAGCTGGCTTTTCAGCAGTGGGCTTTCGATGGGGATTAAGCTCGTAATCCAGGATGACTGTGGTAGTGTACCAATTCTGGATCTGTTCTGGCACCTCCCCTTATGCTGCACCTCTCCTTATGCATCACCCCTTATTCTCAGTTTGGAGTCTAGGGCATCTTGTGTGCATGAGTCGTTCTGGCCAGTCCCTTAGTTTTCCGGCTGCCCTTCTAAACTCCCAAACTAATTTCTTCACGGGACAGCCAGCCTGTCGCAATGCTCTTCTGCTTCCACTTGTTGGACCACATTGCTAAATCAGATTTGCATCAGGTGAACAAACCTGCTGCATCTTCTAATTCAGTAGCTGCCTCGTTGTGGAGCTTCGCTACCCATTCAGCCGCTTCCTCTTCATTCATCCTGTTAGTTATCGCTGAAGTCAGCTCTGGGTCGGAAGGGTATTGATCCCCAAATTGATCAATATGCGCTCAGACTCGATTTAGGAAGTAGGCTAGCTTCCCAGGGCTCCCATCAAATGTTGCCTGAAATCGAGGGGTGCGGGTGCCTGGATTTGCGCGGGCGGTTGGATGGGTGCTTGCGGCTGGCGTCCCCTTGTGGCGCTGCTCCCTGCGGCTGCAGTTGGACAGGAACCTGTTGGGACATTGCGGCTTGGGCCAACTTTTTGATGGCTACAAGAGAAGCAGCCATTTTTAAGCTGCATAAGGTTGGGACAGACCCCTGAATGGAAGCTCAGCAGGAGAGAGAGTGTGTCGGAATTGGTGAGATAAAGTTTACTTTTAGAGAATACCCCAAAAGATTTAGAGTAAAGTTAAAATTGAAGACAGAAGAGAGTAAGAGTTAGCCTGAATTAAGACTATTGTGTTATCTTTTTTTCTTTAATTTTGTTTCCTTTTTATGGATGAAATTTTTACAAATGCCTCTTACTTTTTAAATTGGACTGGTCTCTTTTTCCCTTCTTCTATTTTTTCTCATTTTTTGTATTTGTGGATTAAGGATTTCTTTCTTATCTTTTCTCAACGCACTGCAGAATTGTCCTTTTTAACCATTTTTTTCTTAACGCAAAGAAAGCTTAAAGAGAGAGCTAAAAGCAGAGGGAAAAGAAGTAACACTGCCATCTAGAGGCTGGAGGCTTGGAAATATTGTTTTTTTATATTTGACGTATATCTCATGCTTCAACGCTTCAGAATTTGTTTATTGAAAGAATAGTGGGAAGAGTACAGTTCATTTACATAGGTGTTCTTCTGGAATATTATCAGTAGCTGGACTACAGTAAAGAGAAAGCCTTGAAAGATTATAGTGAATTTATTTGAAACCTAGTAAAAGGCCTTGGTTGTCCTAGTGGCAGTGTTTACAACCTGGAAAAATGGCGCAATATGAAGAGGAAATAACTTTGCAAAAAGTTATGCTATAAATTCAAAAAGTCCTAATAAGCACAGAAAGAATTGAAAAGAATCTGGGGATTATAAAACAAAGAACAGAAAGAATGGAGGGAAGAGTTGAGGATATTGATGAAACAATGATGAAACTTGAAGATAGAGCTAAAAAAATTGCAGAGAAATGTGAACAAAGTGACAAGAAAATTATTGATACTGACAGAAAACTGAGAGTGGAGGGAAATGATACATATGGAATACTGAAAGGAGAGGTAGACAAGCTGGATCTCTATCTCATGCTTCAAAACATAGATGAAGAAAGGGTAGATAATTTGGCAGAAACAATGAGAGTATTTTTGGCAGAAGCACCAGTGATAACCAAAGGTAAACTGATGAAAGGAACAGATGGAGGGTTTCGAGTCTTACAAAATATGCAATGAACAAGTTGCCAAGAGAAGTTCACATAAGACTTATCAAGAAAACACCTAGAATACAGATTTTACAAATGGCAAGAGATATTGGACTGCACTACTACTGAAAGGATATAGGATGATGAAATGAAATGTCACAATAAAATTAAGTTAAACTTAGTTAAACTTTGAGTATTATGTATAAGACAAAGTAATAATAGTTATAGTCAAAAAAAAGATTAATAATGATAATAATGCATTTATATATACTAGATTGATATATGGAATTTTATATAAGCTGTAAATGAGGAGCATGGAAATGATGTGGAAAAGCCTTTTTTAAAAAAAACAACAATTCTATATAGAATAGAATACAAAGATGTAACACCATTGGATGAGTCCAGGATGATGTAATGAAATGTCATAATATAAATTTACTTTAAATTTAGTATGCTTCACATAAAAAGGATGTAATAATATCTATTTTCAATGAATGTTTAATAATCATAATAATTGTATGCATATATATTAGATTGATCATATGAGCAAAGGAATGTGCGAAAATGAGTAAGTTGACATATGAATTAGAGAACAAGAAGATAAACAATTTTATAGGACATGGGATCTATTTAATTAGTGGTTAGATTAAAAAAATAATAATATGGAATTGAAAATTTATTAGAGAATGTTACCAATACCAAAATAAGAGAATGGTTGAAAATATAATATTAAAAAAAATACTTACTATTGGATATGTTGAAGATTATGTAACAAATTATTATAATATAAATGAACCCATATTTAGAATACCTTGTTTAAAATGAAGAAATAATAGTGACAGTCAAACAAATGAACTATTATAATAATAATGTATACAAATATACTTGATTGACAATATGTGACTTTATATAAAATTTAAGGGATGACTAACGGAAAGGATGCACCAAAACCTTGTAACCAATCGACACATTGCACTGAATTGAAGATGTTTTTATGTTACCTGTTTTGTTTGTTTGTTTGTTTTAAAAAATAAAAACATATATAAATTAAAAAAGAAATGAACAAGCCAATCACTAAAAGCCAGCATGGATTTGTTTGTTAAAATAGATACTTTGTCTCTGAGACAGATACATAAAAAATGGCAGGATAGCCTTTGTGCATATTTTTATTTCATACTTTTATTTCACCTATATTAATGAGAACACAAATGCATAAAATTGTATGCATGCAAATAATTTTACTCCATTTTCTTCTGAGAAGTTAGTGTTTTTTGTAAAGTTGATACTATGGTGCTAGAAATATTTTTCACAAAATGTATGTATACATGTTTTCACATGTAGATGAAAGTTATTAATTGGGGAAATTAATGTTGAAAATTAAAGTGAGTATGCCTTTTCATTAATTTTTTAAATATTTTCTGAAGTTTTGTGACAGATATTATTAATATATATTATGGAAGTGACGAAGCAGTGTGTGGAGACTTGGAACTCAAGGCTTTTGTGAAGGACATCTTTGTCTATGGGATGAGGGGCAACAAGGATTCAGGTGATGTACAACTTCTGTTGTAGTTCAGTTCTGTTTTTGTTCCAGTGTTGGCTCTGCCATTTGAAACACGCAAGTTTTAAAGCTGTCAAGTTACAAGACCCTTGCACTCCTAACCCTTTAGGAAAAAAAAACCCAGGGGTGTTCAGACTTGACAGCTTTAAGACTTGTGGACTTCAACTCCCAGAATTCCTCCTCCAGTCATTTTGGCTCAGGAACTCTGGCATTGAAGTGTGCAAGTCTTAAAGCTGTCTTGCCTTCAGCCTCGAGAAAAGGTTTCTCTCGCCCAGCCCCTTATGTCAAGTGTCTGCCCTTTTGGGTCCAGGACTAGGGTACTGCCTTTCGTTCCTCAGATTATGGAAGCTCAGGATTTAGATCCCAGGGGGATTACACTTATAGACAGCGCCAACAGGCAGAACGTCCCCAGAGAGGCAGGCAGCCCAAGCAGCCCTTTTGTGGCAGAGGGAGCCACTTCAACCGCAGGACCTAGTTCAACAGGGGTAGATGCTCCCATTGGTGGGTGCTTGGCCTTTTTCGGTGACCAATGGGACCAGATCACTTCTGATAGCTGGGTAAGTTGCATGGTCTGGTCAGGGTTATCCCTGGAATTTATCTCCACACCCCAAGGTTTTTATTCGTTGCCCAGTGTCCTGCAACCCAACTGGACAGTCCCTCACGCGGGCTGCAGTTCAGCATTTGTTGGAAATTCATGCCATACAATAGGTGCCAGAGGATCAATTACATCAAGGATTCTATTCCATATTGTTTGCCATTCCTAAAGCCTTGGGGGGATGGAGAGAGATTCTTGATTTAAAGGCTTAAACCGGTACCTGCTATACATACGCTTTAAAATGCACTCCTTGCAGTTGATTCTGGGGGGCATTTGGGCAGGGGACTTCCTTACGTCTGTAGATTTAATGGAGGCCTGTCTTCACATCCCCATTCTGCCGAGTCACAGACAATTTCTCAGATTTTGTTATGGGGGCTGTCACTTTCAGTATATGGCCTTACCATTCGGCCTTTCTTCAGCCCCACGTGTTTTCACAAAAGTGCTGGCAGCATTGGCAGTGCACCTTCACATCAAGCTGGTGCACATCCACTGCTACCTTGATGACATTTTAATTCAATCAAATTCCATTTTTGCAGCTCAAGAAGACCTGGCTTTTCACTGTCAGACATTGCAGTCCCATTGCAATCTCCATTAACATTGGCAAAAGCCAGTTTGAACCTATGACTAGGATCCTCCATTTAGGGGCTCTCATCGACACGGTGTCCTGTAGGGTGTACCTCTCATAGGACAGACAGGTCAGCCTTAGAGCTATGGCAGGACAGGTAGAAAGGGAGCACAGGTGTCATTAGACAAGCTCTCCCAGTTACTAGGCAAGATGGTGTCAGCTATATCCATAGTGCCATGGGCACGTCTGCAGACCAGAGACCTCCAATGGTTTCTTTTGCCATTTAAAAAAAAAACACAGGAGCACCTCCCTAGTCAAGGTCACTCTTCCCTTGGACTTCCTTCGCTCTCTCCACTGGTGGCGGTCACCAGTGATTTCCAAGGGCTGTTATTTCAAGGAGCCAGAGAGACTGACGGTCACCACAGACGCCAGTCTTTTGGGCTGGGGTTCCCACCTGCACCCTCAGATGGCCCAGGGACAGTGGAGCCAGGTTTGACAGGACTCACAACATCAATTGGTTGGAACTCAGAGTGGTCCACCTTGCCCTTTACCGTTTCCAGCACTTGGTGGCTGGCCAGCATGTACTAATCCTGACAGACAATGTGGCTGCCAAATCCAATGTAAACCGACAGGGGGAGTGGGGGGGGGAGTCCTGGGCTCTTATGCTGGAGGCCAAAAGACTGGGCCTCTGGGCGGAGAGGCATCTGCTCTCAATCACTGCGGAGCACATCTCAGGGGTGGCGAATCTCCATAGTGGACCATGCCAAATGGCACCTGCATCCTCAGCTGTTCCAGGTTTTACACAAGATTTGCCCTACAGGGGGCGGAAGGAGTGGACCCTCTCAGGTGCCCTTGGCCCACCAGACTCCTTTATGCCCTCGCTCCCCTCCCCTTGATTCCCAGGGTTATTTAAAAGATCATAACAACAAGAGCGAAGGTCATTCTAATCACCCCTCATTAGCCCAAGAGGCTCATCGACCTGCAGAACCTCTCGGCGGACCGACCCTGGAGGATCCCTCGGAACAGGATCTCCCTCAGCCAGGGGTCACTGGAGCATCCGGACCCTCAATGGTTCCAGCTGACCGCCTGGCGCTTGAGCGGGGCACTCTGAGGGAGGACAACTTCTTCTCTGGGGTCATTAAGAACATTCAGGCCTCCAGGAGGCCCTCTACAGACCACATATATAATTCCACATGGAGGACATTTTGTAATTGGTGTAGGGGTAAGGGCATTAATCCTATAAACTCATCTGTGCCTCAGGTCCTGGACTTCCTTCAGGACAGACTGGATAGGGGTTTGGCCTCTAATACCATCAGGCGACAGGTGGCCACTCTAGCAACGGTGTTGAGCTGTGGGAGTTTGTTACCTTTGACACAACAATCTACAATGTGACGCTTTCTGAAGGGGGCATCAAACAAGAGACCACTGATGGTACACAGGTACCCCACCTGGGACTTGTCCAGGGTTCTCAATGCCCTTATAGAAACACCTTTTGAATCTCTATGTATAGTCTTCTTGAGATTCTTAACCTTAAAGGTAGCCTTCCTGGTGGCTATCACCTCTCCCAGGAGAGTATCAGAACCACAGGCCCTCTCGGTTAGGGAGGACCTCCACCATGATATAGTAGTTCTCTGGCTAGACCCCTCCTTCCTCCCCAAAGTTGCCACCTGGTTTCACCGAGCCCAGGAGATTGTCCTCCCAAACTTCATCCCCTGGAGAGAAAGTGTCATGCACTAGATGTACGGAGGCCCTTAAAAGTATTTATTAAATCAACTTCCACCTTTAAAAAGTCTGAATCATTATTTTTGTCCTTTTAATCAGCCTTGTTGGGCAGAAAAGTCACCTCCTCGACCATTGGTAGATGGTTGAGGACATGCATAGCTAGTGCTTATAGAGGCACAATCAACCGGCTCCAAGACAAATCACTGTCACTCCACCAGGAGTGTGGCCACGACCACGGCATGGGCGACACAGGCATCTTTGGAGGAGATCTGTAGGGCGGCCACGTGGTCATCACCTTCCCCATTCACAACTAATTGTAAACTGGATAGATTTGCATCGGTGGGTGCCGCCTTTGGCCGAAGGGTATTCCAAGCCATCCACTGGGTAGAGGACACCCAGGACCAAACATTCTCCCACCCATAGGGACACTAAGGCTTTGGTATGTCCCATGCCTAGATGTTATCTCCACCTCATTATTCTGTTCTGTTAGGGCTTTGGCTATGTGATCTTCACTTGGAAGAGTAATTAGTGTCCCCCTTGGCATGGTTGAATCATTCCCTGTTTACTATGGGATTACCTGGCACCATGATCCACTAGTAAAAATTCTAGTTAATTCTTTGAGCGAGAGGGTTGTTCTTTTACCTCTTAAGGAGATGTTCTGACCCAAGTCATGTAGGTGGGAGTATAGTATGCTTATTGTACAACTATACATGAATCAAGCAGTTTCCTCAAGCAACCTGACAAACTACTCTACAGCTATGCTGGTAAAATTCAGTATTGTGTTGATTCATCTCCAATTCTCTGGGGTTTGTGGTGATCAAGGAAGAGAGATCTTGACTCTCCCTACTGGGTGGGGTGCTGCAGGAATTGATGCTCTTCCTTTTACTGTTTGGCATTACATGAGACAGGTGGGTGAGCTCATCTGTCACTTTGCGGACAAGTATTATCATTGATGATGTCCAGCTATATATCTCTGCTCTTAATAAATTAAGTGATATTCTGCCGCAACTTTAGAGCAACCTCCGCCTTCCCTGTGTAGGATAGCAAGGCTGGAGGCTTTGCCTTGCTCTGATTGGCAGGAAAATCTCCCCCACCCTCCCAAAATTTCCCTGCCGATCAACCTACCTTTGGCAAGCCCTGCACAGGTGCACATCCCAAAAATGCTTTCTCTGAAGCCTTCAGTCTTGCAATATTGTGCAGTGAAGATGGAAGTTTGCTCCGAAGCTGCGGCAAAGCGAGGCCTCTGCAGTATCTGGGCTGAGTTGCCCCACGCCAGGCAGGAGCAGCCCAACAAGGCTGCTGACAGCCGGGGAGCCAGGAGGATGAAGAGCTCCCATAAGGCCAGCAGCAACAGGTGCAGCAAAGCTAGCAGCCAGGCAGAGGCAGGAGGAGGGGAGCTGGTTTCTATGCACCGTGTGGCTTCATGCCTTGTGGCAGCAGCCTGAGCAAGACCCAAACTCCAGGCCTGGTGGAGCGCAAACCTTGGTCGCCGCCTGCCTGAGTCACAAGGTAAGCTGCAGAAGAGAGGGACCCTCAGCTGTGAGGTTGCTTGCTGCTGTGTGCAGGGCTGGGGCTGGCAAAACTCTGCTGGAGGCAGCCAGAGAAACAGAATGAGAGGCAGCTCCCGGCCCTCACTGGCTCAGCTGATCCGTGGGCTGTGATTAAGGGGCCAAGCCTCCATGAGGTGACTGGGGAAGGGAAGGCTGCCTTGTGTGCTGGCCATGCCCACCAGTTTCACTCGGGCTTATTTTGGGAGTGTGGCTTCCCCAAAAATCAGGCTAGGGCTTATTTTTGGGATGGATCATCTTTTCAGGGAAACACAGTATCATAGGATTGGATTATTGATGGACTGCCTCTCCCCAGTTTCATCCACCCATCACACCAGATATAATAGATTGGGAATGTTATGGCTTCCGTTGTCTAGGAAGCTACACTTAATAGACTCTAAGCAACAGATCTTTTCTGGTGTCCCTGTGCTATAGAATATGCTCCGAGGCAAGGATGGTTTCATTGTTCCAAGTTTCTAAATTTTGTCAGCAGGCCTGGGGACCCCAAGAGATGGGTGAACTAGCGAAGTGGCTCCATTACTGCTTCATGTGTTATTCTTGCTTTAGTGGTTTTTCTAGTTCTTTAATGACTTTAATATTTGTTGATGATAATTCTTTTAGACACTTATTGTTTTAGTTCTGTTATATGGCTGCCCAGAATCAATTGCTTCTGATTAGCTATACAAATTAGAGGAATAAATATTGGGATTTTTTTCAATATACTGATTTGTTTTCGCAACCCACTGTAAAATAATGCAATTGGCTTGCTCTTAGAACAAGAAGAATACAGAAAATTCTGTATCTTGAAGATTTTCCTTCAAGTTTTAATAATATTTTCTTTGCCTCTCTTTTCTGATTTTCAGGATTTCCTAAGGCAATTAAGACACGGGAAAAGCTTTGTGAATATCTTACCATAGTGATATTTACAACTTCAGCACAACATGCAGCTGTAAATTTTGGTCAAGTAAGTTTATTTAGATGTAATCATATGTGTTATAAACTTTTAAATTTGACAAAAATATCAAACGTAAAAAAATGGAAGAAAACATTTTCCTTCTGCATAAAACACAGAAAAGACAGAATAGAAAGGTGAATTTCAAATGGCACATTAAAATTAACAAATTAATTAGTCACATTGGTGTTAGAAGAAAAGCAAGAAGTGTAGTGAAAGGAGAGGTGAGAAATAAAATTGTCTTTTGATCAGAAAACACTACTGCCTGCACTCCTCAGCATACAATCTGCCCCTGAAACTGGACACAGCTAAATGTTTCAGACTTGTTATTATGTATATTCACAAGAGGCAAAGGACTGATTAAATCTATGGCACCTGTTAACAGACTAACAGAAGGGACCTTGGAGGTCTTCTAGTTCAAATCCCTGCTGAACCAGGAGATATTATACTATTCCAGACAAATGGCTGTCCAGTCTCTTCTTAAAAGCCTCCAATGATTGAGCATCCACAATTTATGAAGGCCAGCCATTCCACTGGTTAATTGTTCTCATTGTTAAAAAATATTTGTCCTTAGTTCTACGTTGCTCCTCTCCTTGATTAGTTTCCATCTATTGCTTCTTGCCTTGCCTTCGGGTGCTTTGAAAAATATGTTGACCCCATCTTGTTTGCGGCAGCCCCTCAAATGTTGGAACACTGCAATCATGTCATCCCTAGTCCTTCTTTTCAATAGACTAGACATAACAATTCTTCATATGTTTTAGCCTCCAGCCCTCTAATCATTTTTGTGGCTCTTTTCTGCACTCTTTCCAGAGTCTCAACCTCTTTTTTTAATACTGTGGTGACCAAACTGGATGCATTCCAAGAGTGGTCTTACCAAGGCCTTATAAATCGACACTAAAGTATCACACAATCTTGATTTCATTCCTCTTGTTACTGCAGCCTAGGATTGCATTGGCTTTTTTGACTGCTGCCACAGACAGGTTCATATTTAAGTGATTGTCCACTGGGACTTCAAGATTCCTCTCATAGTTACTGCTACTGAGCCAGATTTCACTTTATCTGTACTTGTACATTGGTTTTTCTTGCCTAAATGTAAAACTTTTGTCTACACTGAATTTCATTTTGTTAGATAGGGTCCAGTACTCTGGACTGTTGGCTATTCCTGCCAGTTTTGCGTCATCTGCAAATTTGCTGAGTTCCCCTTCTATTCCCTCACTGAATTATTTATGAAGATATTGAAATATTGGGCCAAAATGGAACCTTAGGATACCCCACTGCTTACTTATTTCCATGCAGATATAGTTCCATTAAGGACTACACATTGAGTGCAGTTTGTCAGCCAGTTGGTGGTGATGCTGTATATCCCACATTTTTAACTTACCAAGAAGTTGTGGTCTCCTTTGTCAAATGCATTACTAAAATCCAATTATATTATGTTCAGTGCATTTCACTGATCCACTAATTTAGTCACTTTGTCAAAGAATGAAATAAGGTTATTATTATCCCCATAGTGAAACATGACATTATCTGTAGCAGTTAATTAACTTCCTATATTAGGAGATAGTTATATTTCCATTATGTAATTTTACATAAAGGGGGCATGATGGCTCAGCAGTTAAAGATGCTGAGCTTGTCAGCTGGAAAGCTGACAACCCAAGCTCGAGATCTGGGGGCTGCGCAACAGGATGAGCTCAAGTTCCTTGTTTAAAAGCATGAAGATGCAAGATCACTATTAGGTACCACTTCAGTGGGAAGGTAACAGAGTTCTGTGTTTCTTTGATATATGGCCATGCTGGCCACATGATAATAAAAATTGTCTTCAGATATTTTGGCTCCCTCAGCCAAGAAAGAGAGATGAGCATCACACTCTAGAGTTGGACATGACTGGACAGAGAAAGCTTTACTTTTTAAATTTTTACAGTACTGCCCTGAGAAGGTACTGAAAAAAATAATCCAAAAACAGATCTGTGAATATCTAGAAACAAATAAAGTTATAACTAGTAGCCAGCACAAGTTTGTTAA
Organism: Thamnophis sirtalis; assembly: GCF_051295495.1. NCBI lineage: Eukaryota > Metazoa > Chordata > Lepidosauria > Squamata > Natricidae > Thamnophis > Thamnophis sirtalis. Next base: position 52,563,156 of record NW_028261392.1, on the reverse strand, counting down.
AAACAGATCATACCAAAGTCAAAGATAATATTAAAAAGTTTCTTTCAACATGTAAATGATAAGAAAAAAGTCAAGGAAACAGTAAAGAGAGATGATGGCAAGGAAGTTAACCGGAAGTAGAGAGAAAGCAGAGCTGCTTAGCTCATTTATTTATTTATTTATTTATTTATTTATTTATTTATTTATTTATTTATTTATTTATTTATTTATCTATTTATTTATTCATTCATTCATTCATTCATTCATTCATTCATTTATTCATTTATTCATTTTATTTAGTTTGTCAAACATATAGAAGATAACAGGTATAAGTATAAAAAATAATATGAACACATTAAATGGGTACAAATAAATGGAGACAGTATGACAAGGACAGTAGGCACGCTGGTGCGCTTATGCACGCCCCTTACAGACCTCTTAGGAATGGGGTGAGGTCAACAGTAGACAGGTTAATTTTTTTTTTTTTTTTAAAAGATTTTATTGGTAAAAAGAAAATACAACATCCATAACTTGTAACAAACAATACAACTACATTTCGAGATATTCCCATACTATCAAATCATTATAAACATCAAAGGTTAGGTATCTTTCCCTCCCTCTTTTCTTCCCTCCCCCCCTTACTTCCTTCTCCCCTGCCTTCCCTCCTTTCTTTTCTCCTTTCCTCCTTTCCTTCCCCGTCCTTTCTCTCCCTCAGTCCCCCCCTCCTTCTCACATACCTTTCCTCCTTCCCTGCCTCTTTCCCTCCTCCTTCCTTTTCTCTTAATCTCCCTCCTTTCCTCCCTCCTTCCCTCCTTCCTTTCAACTCTCCTTCTCTCTTTCTTTCCCTCCCTCTTTCCCTCTTTACTACCCTCTTCTCTTCCCTCCCTCCTTCCTTCCCCAGTTTTTCCTCTTTCTCCTCTCCTTCTTTCTTCCCACCTTCCTTCCCTTCTCTTCTTTCTCTTCCTCCTCTTTATCCTTCCCCCCTTCTTCTGCCTTTCCTATTCCTCTCCTTTCTCCTCTCCATCCTGACTTCCCTACTGTCCTCCCTCCCTCCCTTCTAACCTTTATTACATTTGCATGTTTTCCTCTGCTGAGGACAACCTGGTTTTCTTTCCCTTTCCTTGCTTGAAGAGGCAAGGATTATAAGTCCTCTCGCCTCATCTAAAATGAAGTTTGATCGCTAATTTCATGCAGGTAATTATAGCGGATTTCCTATCAGCTTTTTAAAGTTTTCCCAACATTGTAGCGTAACAAAATTGCTCGACGGTGGGTTCTCGCCCCTGATACATTTCTCCTTTCGTTTATCTCTCAGTTGTTGTATATTGTTCATTTGAGTTATTGGTTTAATCGTATTAGGTTAGTCAGCTATCTCTTTTTATGTCTAGGTCTTCACTGACTCATCAAGCCATTTGTATAGCTTCTCCCAGACTGTATAAAAGTCTGTGTCTTCTTTGTCATTAATTCGCATCGTCAGTCTGTTCATTTCTGCTAGTTCTAAAATTTTATTCATCACCATAGTGTTGGTGGGGGCATTTTCACTCTTCCAGCACTGTGCGTAAACAATCCTTGACGCTGTCAGAATATGGACTAGGAGGTATTGGTCAGATTTGCAAATTTTTTGATCTATTATTCCTAATAAGAAAGTTTCCGGCTTAAGGCATAGTTTAATTGACAGGATTCCATTCAGCCATCCTAGTATTTGCTTCCAATATGCTTTGGCTACCGGACACGTCCACCACATATGGTAGTACGTGCCCAGCACTGTTTTACATTTCCAGCATATGGCCGAAACTTTTGAAGACATTTTTGCCAGTCTTGTCGGTGGAAGATGCCAGCGGTAGAACATTTTATATATATTTTCTTTATAGGCCGTCGACTTTGTCAATTTTAGGTTCCATTCCCAGACTCTTTCCCAGTCGTCTAGGTCTATTGTGTGGCCGATGTTTTGGGCCCAGGTTACCATGACTTCTTTTACCCTTTCTGCTTCCGTTTTTCGAATCAGTAAGCAGTTGTATATTTTTGAAATTAATTTCTCATCTGGTCCAATTAAAATTTTATCTAATTCCTGGTTCTTGTTCTGGAAGCCAGGTTGTGCTAGATCGAATTTGTGTTTGTTTTGAATTTGGAGATATGGCCACCAATCAATGTTTATTCCCTTATCAGCCAAATTTTCCCTGGGGTTTAGTTTGTTTTGGTCGTCTAGCAACTGTTGGTAGGTAACAATTTTATCCAAGTTTATCAAATTCGGGTATATCAGGGCTTCCGTCGGAGATATCCATTTAGGTAGTTGCGTGTAGTATCTCCTTCTAATTTCGAGCCAGTCCTTAATCAATACCCCCCTTAAATGGTGACTACTAAAATAATTGTGGATTTTATTTCCCTCGCACCATAAGTAGTTATGCCACCCGTATTGCAGGTCGTGGCCCTCTATTGTTAGGATTCTTTTATTAGCTAACATTACCCATTCTTTTATCCACATAGTTGTTGCTGCTTGATGATATGTTTTCCATTCCGGTAATCCCATTCCCCCTTGAGTTCTTTTATCCTGCAGGTGCATATATTTTATTCTGGGCTTTTTACCATTCCATATAAAGTTTCGAATCATTTTGTCCAAATCATTATAGAATTTTTCCCCTAGCTTGACCGGTGCCGTTTGAAATAGGTAGAGGATTTTTGGCAGAACATTCATTTTAATTACTGCGACTCTTCCCATCAGTGATAGTTGTAGTTTTGACCAGGTTTTTAAGTCCTTTTGGGTATTCTGTAACAACTTATCATAGTTGTCTTCTTTTATGGAAGAGCATTTCGCAGACAGCCAGATCCCTAAATACTTAATTTTTTTAGTTACCTTTAATTCCATTGTTTCCTCTAGTTCTCCAATCTGGTTTTGGGGGAAGTTTTTTATAATCATTTTTGTTTTTTCCTTGTTTATTTTTAAACCGGCCACACACCCAAAGTTCTCAATGTCCTTCATCAAATTCGGTCCTGAAAGTAAGGGGTCTTCCACGATAAAGACCATGTCATCCGCGAAGGCCTGTACTTTATATTGTTCTTTTTTTATGGTCAAGCCCCTAATTTCCTGATTTGATCTTATCCAATTTAAAAGGACCTCTAGTGACGTAATAAATAGTAGTGGGGAGAGCGGGCACCCTTGTCTAACACCCTTTCCAATTTGTATCCTCTCCGTTAGTTCCCCATTGACTATAATATTTGCAGATTGCCGTGAATATATAGATTCTATAATCTTAATAAATTTATCGCCAAATTTCATCATTTTTAGTTGAGTGGTTAGAAAGTTCCAATCTAGGTTATCAAAGGCTTTCTGAGCGTCGACAAAGATTAATGCGAGTTGTTTCTCGGATCTTGTTTGATAGAATTCCAGGGTATCAATTATTATTCTTGTATTGTTTCTAATATGTCTTTTTGGGAGAAAGCCATTTTGATCCGAATGTATACTCTGATTTAATATTATTTTTAGTCTTTCCGCCAATATTGATACAAAGATTTTGTAATCTGCATTTAACAGGGATATGGGTCTATAATTTTGGACCTTGCTACTGTCCGCCTCTTCCTTTGGTATTAGGGTGATGTAAGCTTCCCCCCATGATTTTGGGACCCTACCATTTTGTAATGCCTCATTACATAGTTCTAATAATTTGTCTTCTATGGTATTTTGAAGTTTTTTATATATTTCCGACGGAAGCCCATCCGGCCCAGGTGTTTTATTGTTTTTTTGTTTTTGAATGGCCTTTTTCAGTTCTTCTTGTGTGATTTCTTTATCGAGCATCTCTCTCATCTCCTCTGACAAGACTGGAAGCTTCTGCTTTATAAGGTATTTTCTAATGTCTTGTTCATTAATTTCGTCTTGTTTATATAGTTTCCTATAATAGTTCTGTACTATCTTTTTCTTTTCTCCTATTTCTTGTTTCAAATTCCCCTCCTCGTCATACAGTTGTTTAATAATTCTTTTGACCTTCTCCTTTCTTATTTTGTGGGCCAACCATCTCCCAGTTTTATTTGCATGTTCAAAATAATTCTGCTTTATTCTCTTAATGTTTTGTGCTATTTCCTCTTGAGAGATCAAATTTATTTGGTGTTTAATTAACTCTCCTTTTTCCCTGTGTCTGCTATTTTCTGGCTCTTTCTGGGTCAGCAGTTCCGTCTCTCTTAATTCTTTGTTCAGTGTATTAAGTTTTTCCCTGTGTATTTTGTTTCTTCTTATTATATAGGCTATGGATATTCCCCTCACAACTGCCTTCATCGTGTCCCAAACATTTTGTATTGAGGTCTGCTCTTTACCGTTTTCTTTAAAGAAGTAGCCCAATTCCTTTTCTATTTGTTGTACAAATTGTTTCTCTTGTAGTATGTTCTGGTTTAATGTCCACCTAGCTTTTATCCTTGCCTTCCCTTTCCATTGCCATAAGACTGGGTGATGATCGGCCCACTTGTTGGTTATTATTTCAATATTTACAGTATCCATGAGTAGCTCCGAGTTTGACCAAACCATGTCGATACGGGACCATGAATTATGTGGATGGGAGTAAAACGTGTACTGTTGCATCTTGTCATTCATTGCTTGCCAGACATCATAAAGATCTAAATCCTTCACCATATTTACATAGGCAGACGGTAGTTTCCTTCTTGTGCTTTTCTTGTGAGTACCCTTATAGTCCATCTTACCATCTGCTATAGCGTTGAAATCCCCTAGAATACATATATTTTGCCACTCTATTTCATTTATCCTCTTATATAGATTAATATAAAATCTCTCTTGTTTTTGATTTGGGGCATAGATTCCAACTAGTAAAAATTTTTCCCCACCATTAATTATCTCCACCATTAATACCCTACCGTCTTTGTCTGCATATATTAATTTGGGGTTCAACCATTCTTTTATATACATCACAATTCCTCTTTTTCTGGTTTGTGCTGACGAGCAGAATGTTTTACCTAGTTTTGGACAGACCAACAGGTTATTGTATTTTTCTTTAATGTGGGTTTCCTGAAGACAGATTACATCTAACTTTTGTTTCACTAGATCCAACAGTACACGTTTTCTTTTGGAAGTTATGTTAAGACCATTTACATTTGCTGATAGTACATTCGTTTCCCATTCTTCAATTCCCTTACACGTTATTCGCTTTGAGGGCACCTTTGGATCGAGTCTCGATGGGTGACCTTGCTCTCGAATCTTCTCTGCCATATCTCTCTCGTTCTCTGGCCTCTCCTGGCCCCCGCCCCTCTGGTTGAGTTTCAATTATAGTGTCCTCCTGTCTTAAAAGTCCTTCTTTATTAAATCTCTCATCGTCTGCTAGTAAAAGTTCCTGGAATTCTTGAGCTTTCGCCAAGGTGTCTATTCGGTATTTCTTTTCCCTCCATGTTATCAGCATTCCTTCTGGAAGGAGCCATCTGAACTGGATTCTGTCTCTGTTTAAACGTGTGGAGAGGAAGTTGTATTTCCTTCTCTTCTCTCTGACTCTCCGTGGAGTCTGTTTTAAGATGAGAATTTCTTTACCTTTGTATGTTAGAGAGTCCCCTCTTATTGTACTTAGAATGTCCTCTCTCAGCTGTCTTCTCAACACCCTCACATGGATCTCCCTCGGAAGCCGGTGGCGTCTCGCGAAGCCTGTATTGACTCTATAGGCTTCGTCCAGATCATTAATAACCTCTTTTTTCGGCCTGCCGAGGACTAATCCCAGGATTTCTCCAATCAGCTCCCGGAGGTTTTCATCTTTTGCTTCCTCCACGTTTTGTAGTCTTAAATAATATGCTGATCGCTCTAATTCTAGCTGGAGGATGGCCTCCTCCAGGCTTGAGTTTATAGATTCCAGATTGTCCTCTACTTTGTCTATCCTTTTTTCCGCTATTTCCGTTCTCCCCTTAACATTTTGGATTTCCTGCTCATTTTTCAGCAGCGCTGTTTGTATTACTCCTATACATTCCTCAATTCTTCCCATATTGTTTCTTACTTCATGTATTTCATTCTTTACTCCCTCCAGGCCTTTGGTGAGGCTTTCACCCATCTTCAATATTGTCTCTTGTAGGGAGTCCATTGTTACTTCCTGGTCTTGCAGGGTTGGGGCTGCCTTATCTCCCGTTTGCCTGCCCTCAGGGGACTTTTCCCTCACCGGGGTAGATAGGGGAGTTTGCTTTTTACTCCCTTTAATTAAAGTTACTGTTTTGGTTGCCATTTGCTTTGATTCAGCTCTTCCCCTTTAAGGTGTAAGTCTAGTACCTTCTGAATGCTGTTTGAGTAGTTATACAGAGCCCGGGGTACATACAGGGTAATTAAGCTGGAGCAGGGCTGTGAAATATAGGCTCAGTTAATTCTATAGTATCTGGGAGAGTCAGGAAGAGAAACGTTTCAGCGTGATACGACAGGGTGCAGGAGAGGCCAGAAAGTATTTAGAACTCACCCATCAATCTCTTCCTGTTGTCAGTGTAGTGTTTTCCTTCTGCTGTCTCTGGCTGTAATATGACACCACGTACTTCAAACCCTTGTGATTAAACTTCTTTCCTTTTTCCCAGGCAGGCAAATCCAGCTGACTGCCTTTCTCTTCTTCGTCTCGTCCTCTGTTAATCCTCAAATTTAAATAGTCCAAAGCCTCAGTCTTCTTCTATCTACTACGTCAATCAACTTTCACAAAAGTTTACTGTTTGTATTTGATAGCCGCTGCAGATAAATGCGCCCACACACGTATCTGTATTTATTGCAGTAAAGTTGTTTATCTTTTAGATTTAGGCTTTTAAGTCAGATCTTGTGATTACCGTCATTCGATCCGCTATGTTCCCTGCAGCTGTCTTTCCCTTCCTTATTAGTGGCTGGCAGTCATGCCTTCTGGTCGGCCATTAATCAGCCGACCTCTTTTGCACGAACTCTGAGGGAGCCTCTTGCTTCGTGGGGGGAGATCGCCTTTCACCCTCCACTGCACAGAAGTTTCCCCTCTCCAAAGGTTCTTGCACCTCGAAGGGACCTTGCCTATTACGGCCACGCTCGTGGAAAGACCGGGCGAACCGAACAGAGAGTCTGTCAGCAGCTCGTTCCAGCGTGACGCCAGACCGGAAGTCTTTTTCTGTAGACAGGTTAAAATTATGGGGGTTTGGGGATGTAACAACAGAGTCAGGTAGAGCATTCCAGGCATTGACCACTCTGTTGCTGAATTCGTATTTTCTGCAATCGAGTTTGGAGCCGTTTACTTTGAGTTTGTATCTATTGTTTGCTTGTGTATAATTGTGGTTGAAACATTAAGTAGTTGTTGACAGGTAGGACGTTGTAGCGGATAATTTTGTGTACTACACTTAGGTCAGACCATAGGCAGTGTAGTTCTAGGTTCTCCAAGCCCAGTATTTCAAGCCTGGTGGCATAGGGTATTCTGTTGTGAGTAAAGGAGTGGAGTACTCTTCTCGTGAAATACCTCTGGACTCTCTCAATTGTATTAATATCCAATATACAGTGCGGGTTCCAGGCAGATGAGCTGTATGAGAATTGTTCTAGAAAGGTTCTGTATGCCCTAGTTTTCAGTACAATATTACCGGAGAAGAAGCTTCGCAAGATTAGGTATCTTAATGCCCTTTTGGCAATACTGTTACAGTGAGCTCTGGCACCTAGATCATTTGAGATGAGTACTCCAAGGTCCTTGACAGAGTGAGGGTCATCTACAATGTCATATTGTTTTTGGTGTTCTGATTTTTTTTTGCCAATGAGTAAGACAAAGCATTTGTTGGTTGAGATTTGGAGTAGCCAATTGTTTGACCATTCTGACACATAGTCAAGGTCGCTTTGTAAGGCAACAAAGGGTGTTGAGTAGTTGTATATCATTAGCGAAGAGGACACAACTGCTTATAATATGATTGCAAAGGTTGTTTATGTAACGTATAAACAGTGTGGGTCCTAAAATGCTGCCTTGGGGGACACCGCTGTTAACTGGTGAAGAGTTTGATGAGGCGTTCCCTATTTTAACTACTTGTTGTCTATTTAACAAGAACGCAGCTATCCACTTATGGAGGGATCCAGAAATGCCATAAGAGTTTAGTTTTAACAGTAATTTGTCGTGTACCACTGAATCAAAGGCTTGCAGAAATCAATGTAAATTGCGTCTATTGCTTTATCCAGGTTGAGTTGTGTAGTCCATATGTTTTTGCAGTGTAGGAGTTACAGATTACAGGGCAATTTTTTTTCTGGGGTCTCCCTTTTTGAAGATAGGGATGGCCGTGGCTAATGACCATAGGTTGGGTAAGGAACTGGTTCTGAAGGATATTTCATAGACTATGCTTAGAGGTTCTGCTATGGCAGTGGAAAACTTTTTTAAGAAGTAGGCATATAGTCCATCAGGGCCAATGGTTTTAAGTTGCGTAGTGCTTTTTATTTTTTTATTTTTTATTTTTTATTAACAAATATGTAAAATACACACAATACACAATACAATACGAACAGGAGCTTCCTGTTCTTTCTAATAGCAATTATCAATTGATACCGCTCACCTTATATTATTTCCCCTTCTATTGTATTTCATTTGGATTTCAACATTCTTAACCCTCTTATTTTACTCATAACTATTATTTTTGAGTTTTGTTATATTCCTTCATTGATTCTTGTTCCTTTCCTCCACCCACCTATACCATTTATCCCATATCTGGTAGAATTCTGATTCTTCTTTTCCCTGGATTTCTTTAGTTAGTTTGTCCATTTCGGCACAGTCCATAACCTTTCTTATTATTTCATCTTCGCTTGGGATTAATTTGTTTTTACATTTCTGGGCAAAGGCAATCCTTGCTGCCATAATTATATGTAGTATTAAATACTGGATTTCTTTTTTGTATTTCGCAGACATTATTCCTAATAAAAAAAACTTCAGGTTTCCATTCTATTTTAACCCCTGTTATTGCCTCAAGCCAATTTTTGATCCTTTTCCAAAAAAATTTAGCCTCCTCACAGGTCCACCATAAATGGTAAGTCTTTCTGTAGTTCATCTTTGGCTTCCCTACGTTCTTTTTGCGTACATTCTTGTTGCTCTTTTTGTTTTCTAGTTTTTCTCGCCATGTAGGCAATCGTGAGGCCTTGTGTCTGCTTTCATAGTATCCCAGAGATTTTGAATTGAGGTGTCTTTTTTTATTTATTCTAAAGAATAGTTTTAATTCTTTCTCCAACATTTGAGTGTATTCTATTTTATTTACAATATTTGAATTCATCATCCATCTTTTTCTTCTTCTTTGACCTTTCCATCTTAATTTTATTGGATTATGATCTGCCCACTCATTTGCTTCTATTTCAATTTCGTCTAATTGTTTACATAGACCAGATGAGATCCAAGCCATGTCTATTCTTGATAGGGACTGATGGGGGTTCGAATAAAAGGTATATTGCTTTCTTATTGTGTGCCTTTCTCTCCAAATTTCATGTATTTTATATTCCATTGCCATCTCAAAAAAGGATTTGGGTAATGTATTTTTTTGTTTGTTTTATTTTTCTTTTTGCGTTCATAGTCCATTTTTTTATCCACTATTGCATTATAATCCCCAATTAAGCAAATATTTTCATATTCTAATTCATTTATTTTGTTGTGTAATTTCCTATAGAATTCCTCTTGTTTCTGATTTGGTGCATACAGTATATGACTATTAATAATATCGGTTTTTCTATTGTCTCTAATTCAATCATTAGCATCCTGTCTTCTTCATTAGGGTAGACTTCCTTGGAGTTTATTTTTTCTTTTATATAGGTTGCTATCCTTTTTTTTAATCTGCCAGTGCTGTATATAATTTCCTTAGTTTTTTGTTTTCCAGTAAGTTCCTATGTTCCCTTTTAATATGCACTTCCTGTATACAGGTTATATCTACCTTCAGTTTCTTAAGTTTATTAAACATCTGCGCTCTTTTTTTTGGTGCGTTCAGTCCATTCAAGTTTATTGAAATAATTGTTATTTCCTGGTCCATCTTTAGATGCAGTGTTTTTTGTTGCTTCTGGTTTGTATCTGACTTTTCCCTCTCATCCCTTCCTTTTCTGCTCTCTCTCTTGCCTCTGTTCTTCTCTCCTGTTTCTTTCCTTGTCTTCTGATGTTTCTTCCTCTTGACTTCTACTTTCTAGGTCCTCTTTAATTCCTTGTTCTTCTTCCCCTTTGCAGTATTCTTCATAGAAGTTGTGTAGTGCTTTTTCAATGTTATCTTCATTCTTTGCATCTGTCTTTAAGCAAAAAGAAACGATAACTCAACCTACCAAAAGCATAACTTTAAAAGACAGACTAGAAATAAAAAGCAAAATAAGCAAGAAAATGTTAAGAGAACACTTGTCTGATCTTGATGAATATAAATCACTAGGACCTGATGGATTACATCCCAGAGTTCTGAAGGAGCTGGCAGATATTATCTCAAAACCACTGTATTATAGCTTTAAAAAATCTTGTTGGAGAACCAAGGAACTACCAGAGGAACGGAAAAGAGCTGATGTGGCTTCCATCTTCAAAAAAAAAGGTGGTGTGGGAACAGACCCAGGAAACTACAGACCAATCAGCCTAACATCAATACCTGGAAAGATACCGGGGGAGGGGGAGGACGCCACAGTTCTATGAACATCTAGAAACATGTAAATTTATAACTAATAGCCAGCATGAATTTGTTAAAGACAGATCATGCCAAACGAATCTTATTTCATTCTTTAACAAAGTGTCGAAATTAGTACACCCACAAAATGATGTAGACATAGTATATTTAGACTTCAGCAAGGCATTTGACAAAGAAGACCACAACCTACTTTTTGGTAAGCCAGAAAAAATGTGGAATAGACAGTATCACCAACAGCTGGATTTGTAAGTGGCTGACAAACTGTACTCAATGAATAGTCCTTAATGGTACTAAATCTACATGGAAGTAAGTAAGCAGTAGGGTACGACAAGGTTCATCTTAAGTCCAGTACTCTTCAATATCTTCATAAATGATTTAGTTGAGGAAATAGAAGGGGAACTCATCAAATTTGCAGACAACACTAAGCTGGCAGGAATAGCATCCCAGAAACTCAGAATCCAAAAAGAACTTGACAAACTTGAACAGTGGGTCCTATCCAACAAAATGAAATTTAATGTGGAGATAAGCAAGGTTTTACACACCTGAGCAGGAAAATCAAAGGTACAAGTGTCAAGATTGAACCGTTTTGCCCCAACCCCTCTGAAGCCAAAAGAACTGCCAAGGAGAGGGAAGGATAAATTGCTGGTGGCGTGCCAGTTCATGGAGGTATCCCCCCTGAGCTTCAAAGGGGAGGGAACTCCAACCTGAAATTGACCTTCTATGAGAGTGACATTGAGAGCCAATGTGCCTGGAGATAGGAGACCACCAAGGGACCATCCAATTTGTAGGGGAACCAAAGATGGCAGAAGTTATGATATTGGGGTTGTCCTGGTTATCCAAATGGAGCCCCATCGTATGCTGGCAAAAAGGGGCAAGAAGGAATAGAGAGGAAAAGTCCCAACGCAACAGGGAAAATCCATGGCATGCCAAAATGGCAGGGAGATAGAGAGGAGGAGCCCGAATGTTTGAAGGCCGTATCTGACCAGCGACGCCACCAATCCCCAAAGAGTACAGAGATTTGGTGGAGGCATTCAGCAAGGAGTGTGATGTCCTACCTTCCCACAGTCCCATGGATTGTGCCACTGTGATCCTGCCAGGGGAAAAACTCTCTAAACTTAAAATGTACTCAATGACCTCAAAAGAGATGGAGGAATTGAGAATCTACATGGACAAAAACTTGGCCTGAAGTTTTATCCAAGTGGCTAGTCCCTGGGGGTAGCCCTGTTCAAAGAGCAGAACGATGGCTCATTCAGATTATGCATTGATTTTAGAGGAATAAATGGACTGTGCATAGAAAATATGCTCCCTTTCGCCCTCATGAAAGACATGCTGAGCCATTTGGCAAAGGGAATGTTGTTTACAAAACTGGATTTGTACCATCGAGTGAGAATCAAACAAGTTGATGAATGGAAAACAGTATTCAACTGCCCATTAGGAATATCAGTTCAAAGGGATGCACTTTAGACTCCAGAAAGCCCCAGCCGTGCAATATAATCAATGAGGTACTGCATGAGCACTTATAGAAAGGGGTCCTAATTTATCTTGATGACATCCTCATCTATTCGGAGATGATGGAGGAACATGTAAAGTTAGTGCGACAGGTCTTGCAGAAGCTTCTAAAAGTTAACCTGTACGCCAAACTATCTAAATGTGAATTCCACAAAACCAGCCCAGATTATCTAGGTTATGGTGTCTTGCAAAGGAGTTGAGAAGGTCAACTGAAAGCCATTTTGGAGTGGCAAGCCCTGAAATCCCATAAGCAGTTACAAAGCTTCCTGAGCTTCTCAAACTTCTATAGACAGTTCATCCCATCCTTTGTGAAAATTGCCCTGCCAATCACAGAGCTATTGAAGATGTGAGGAGGGAGAGAAAAGGCCCAGCCAGTCATTGGACTGGATAATGGAATGCCAAGCAGCATTCAAAAAAACTCAAGAGACTGTTTTCAGCTGAGCCAGTCCTAACCCCAACCCAGAGGAGCCATTTGTGATTCAAACAGATGTGAGGGATGTAGCAGTGGGGGCAGTAGTCCTCCAAAAGAACAGAGAGAGGAAACTACAGCCAAAATACCTCCCAAAAGCTAAATGAGATTGAGATTGGGCAGTCTAAGAAAAGGAAGCCTTTGCAGTGCGATGGGCATTGTTGACATGGAGGCAGTTCCTAAATGGGAGTAAAATTACCTTTGAAGTATGGACTCACCATAAAAACCTAAAGGCACTGAGGACCCCCTGAAAGCTTTCCCCCAAACAAGTATAGTGGACCCAATATTTTAACCAGTTCAACTTTGAGTTGAAATACATTCCAGGAGGGAAGAATTTCCTAGCTGATGTGATGTCCCTCATACCCCAACACAAAAGCACCCGAGAGGAAGTGGTGAGCTCCATTGTTCCAATGAGGCAGCTGGCTACACAAGTAACCACCAGGCAACAGGGAAAAATGAAACCCTCGGACCCTAGTGATCCATTTATACAGCAGATGAAAAAAAGAACTACAAACTGATGCATGGTTTGGAGCCCACTGAGGGGAATTGACTCTGAGGGGAGAAGTGGCTTGGAAGGGAGACAAGCTGTATGTCCCTGACAGCCTACAAATATAGGTCTTCAAGTGAAGCCACGATGCCAACAGGCTGCCACTTAGGGTTCCTAAAGACTTTACACCTGGCTAAACAGCAATGTTTATGTTAATGGAAAATACTTCTGTTTACACAGCAATCCTTACACATCAAGGAAAGAAAGATTTAGGAATTAGAAAATAATCACAAAGCTACATAAATAGATATGATATAAAATGTAAAATGTATATAAATTAGATTAGTAGATTAATATGTATAAAAGAAGTATATATACATACATGTATGGATATAAAGGGGAAAATGCATAATGGAGTTATACCGATGTGGAAATGTTGCAGAGATGACAATGGTGTTATAAAACTGGGAACAAAACTGTTCAATTTTAAAAACAAAAATTTTAAAGGAAAAATAAATAAATAAAGCTTTGCATTAAGAGATTGATTTGTCTCATCAGTGCTTGTTGGGTTGGTTTCATCAGTTGCTTCCCCCCCCCCAAAAAAAATCATCCCCTCTTTCACCCCTCCCTCCACTCTGGGCTGCCAACCCAGAAAGGTTGGGGGATTCTGGTATACTCCTATAGCAATGTCATTCTTTCTTCTTTTTATATTATCCCATATGGATTCTAGAAGGTTTTCATCTTTGCTTTTGTGGATTTCTGTAGATATGTAGTGATCTTGTATGTATAATGTAACTCCACCTCCTCTTTTGTTAGATCTATTTCTTTTCTACCTTTCTAGTGTAAAATACAATTCATGAAGAGGTGGATGCAGGAATGATTCACAATTATTGCTGTGTAAACAGAAGTATTTTCCATTAACATAAAAATTCTTGACTAACTTTGTTTAAGGTCACTTAATTTTATAGACAGATTACATGCCAGCTTGCAATATTATCGTTCCATTGTTTCTTCATTTAATTCCTTAATAATGCCTAATACTTCATCTTACTACCTGTTATCTTTGATTTTCAGTATGATTGGTGCTCCTGGATTCCAAATTCTCCTCCAACTATGCGCTGCCCACCACCTACAGAAAAGGGGAAAACCACCATTGAATATATCATCAAGAGTTTACCTGACAGGGGACGGTCTTGTTGGCATCTTGGTGCTGTTTGGGCTTTGAGTCAATTTCAGGAAAATGAAGTGAGGCTTGTCTCAATATTTAAATGCTTTTTAAAAATTTATAACATAAAAGTAAATTTGACACCACATTCTTCCTAGAAATCTGTTAAATATGTTTATGTGTTTTAGTAGATTAGAGGAACGTATTGTGTACATGGACCACAAGGAAAGCCTTTAATAAAATGCTAAAAATATTCATAAATGTAAAATATTGGCTAGATGATACTACTATTATATGGACTTAACAGTTGGTTGAATGCACACACCTAAAATAATTATTGTTAATGATTCTACTTCATCTTGGAAGGAAATTTTAAGTGAAGGTCCACAGGACTTCACTTGAAACTTCCTTCCAAGAAATTTCACAATTTCCCAGGCTATTGCTCAACATTTTTAGCAAATATTTGAATGAAGCAGTATGGGGGCATTTCTAAAATCTGCAGGTAACACAAAATTGATGTGACTAATACTTTCTTGGAAAAAAAGTTCAAAAAGATCTATATCACCTTGAACAGTAGACTGAAATGAATAGGATGGAATTTAATAGGAGGTTGTATAAAGTTTAGCATCCGGATTGGAAAAACCTAACGCCCAAATATAGGATGGAGGAGAACCAAAAACAATAGGTTAAAATTATAATGACTTAGCCTAAAATTATAAGGAAAGAGATTCAGGCTACACTTCAGTTGGAATATGCTTGTCAGCTGTCAAAAAGGGTTCACCAACAAAAGGGCGAACGACAAAACCGCGCCCAACTAAACCGCGGTGACAAAACCGTATGTTCTAAAGCGCTCCGACGAATGAGCGCTGAATTGCACCGACAACAGCACAGTGACAGAAGCGCACTGTAAAACTAAACCTAAACCTAAACGTAACGCTAACCCTAAACCTAACCCTAAACCTAACCCTTACCTTAACTTAAATCGGCTTTCTGTCAACGCGCTGTTTTTGGTGCGTTGATGATGTCGCGGTTTTAGCGACACGGTTTTGTCAGTGTGCTTTTGTCGTGCACGCTTTTGTCGGGTCACGGTCAAAAAGGTATTAGGACAATTCACCAGGGCCACATGACCATGACCACTTCACCTGGGCTTTTCCAACTCAGCTAAACCATTGCAATGCCTTCATCCATGGCTGGCCATACTGCTGCCACTACTGCTGTGCCACTTCTCCATCATTGCCTAGTCATGGGCAATGCATCGCAACACAAATGGTGTGTAATTTTTTTCTCTTGTCTTTGTGCATGTATGTGTATTAGAGCCTTTGTTGTCCTTGAGGTGAAAGAATAGTGAAGATACTGCAGGGAAATAGATGAAACTTTTATGCAGCTGTCAAATATCTTGTATCACCAGAGACATGTTTTTAAATTATATTAGGGAAATGTTAAAATAAGGTATAAAAAAATACCTTCTCCCTGGTTTGCCTGGGCAGCAAAACAGGTTGAAGATAGCTATGTTCCTTTTTCTTTCTCTGTGCCTTGAGGGAATGTTCCAAACTCATTTAAAAGGGAAGTTTTTATTTTGGATTTTATATATTGAAGGTAGAATTTCTCTATCTGTAAACCATGAGATATGCCTGTCCGCAGATACCTACTTATTTCTGTCCTTAAGTCTGTTTGTGTATGTTTCCCAATGATATATTTAAGCCTTGGACTTTCCAAATTTTGCCTGCATGTTATCCACCTCACCCCGAACCACTTCTCTGTCTCTCTTCATCTCTTATCTGATTGCTCTACAGATTTCTATTGAGCTAATCTGAATCTCTTAAGTCATTTTTTTTCTTATTTTAGTATACCTCTATGCCTTCTGTTAAAATGTGTTGGGAACAGGGCCTGAGGCATTTCTTTCTATGTGTATTGTCGCTTGCTTATTTTCACTTGTTGATTATAGGTCAGGATTCAAAGGCTTAGGGAAGTGGGGCAAAGGGCTGCAAATGTGCCCACCCTCCTTTCTCGGCCTTTCTGTATACTGAATTCTGGAATGTGAGGCCTCGACCTCACTGTTGCCCACTTGAGTCATATTCTGTTATTCAGGGTGTTTTAGGCAATTTCTTAAATCTTTTGTAGGATGTATTAAGGTCCAGGTGCCTCTCCTGATATTTTTCTTTTTGTATCTGTCCTGAAAATTCTAAAGATTAATGGATTTCCATTTTTCCCCCTTTCCCTCAAGAAAAAGGACAAGAGGTCTCTTTTGCGAAATCTTGTGAATATCTTGCTCAAAATGTTTTCCTGATTATAATTTGTTGCAAGGAAAGAGGCAGAAATTGATTGATTTAGATTGTTGAAGAAACTGCAAATGCACAACCCAACAGAGGCTTGTTTCTGATCTCTAGTTTGAACACACTTTACCACACCAACCCCCTTGACATATCCAAAGCTTTTAGCCCAAGCAATTGTCTCCTTTACCTGCTCATTTTCAAGTTTAATACTTAATAAATAACAATATAATTTCTTTATCAGTTTTATATCTGTTCCAGTTAATATCTGGTCTAATTCCATTAACTCTTGTTGTTTATTCTTGTTGTTTTATTTTTATTTATTTTTTTATAAATGTATCAAATCAATGCGTGAACAGTGGGGCCCCTGGGTGTCATACATTCTAATACAAATAAAACTAATAAAGTTAATAATAATTGTTACATTCAGTCAACTTATGTATTTTTAATAATAATATGTGTTTATATTAGGTTGCAATCTATCATTGTTCAATTGTTCCACATTTTTTCTTATTATTACTTATTATTATTACTTATTATTATTACTTTTATTATATGAAAATGTATACACTAATATTCCCCCTTTTCTTATTTCTATCACATTCTAGCTTTTAATCATGTCACCCTTTCTTAAAAGACTTCTCCTTTCTTTCCTATCTAACTTCTAATCATTTCACCTAGCTTAAAGAAAAGAAGTGATAAGCAAAGAGAGAAAAGGAGAAGCAAATCATAACAGCAACAAAAAAGAGAATTCATCCATCCATCATCTCTTGCCTGCTCCAATACTTTTAATTGCTATTCTTTAAGAGAAAGAGAGGGAAAAGGAAGACAACGATAAAAAAAACATCTATCCATCATCTCTTTCCTGCTTCAATACTTTAATTGCTGTCCTTTTTTTTAACTTGCCTTCCAAATTCCTCTCTTAAATCTTTATCTCTATCTATGTCTGTTTCTTGGATATTCAATCCAGATATTCCTCCCACTTCTACCCTCTTCCACTGCCTAATTTCTAGAATTTCTACCCAGAACCTTGTCTCCCTTTCAAACATTTCTTCCAACTCTCTTAACGTATTTCCCCCTTGTTTAATTCATCAATCACTATTATTTTCATTGTTGTCTCCTCTTCTTCCTTCATTTCTTCTGTTGACTCCTCCCTTTCCTGGGCATCTTGGTCTTTGCTCATCAACCCTCGTATGGTATTTTCCATTTTTTCCATAATCTCCTTAAATCTTTTCTCCATGATATCTTTTGAAAAAATAGCTGCATCTCCATCAAAGTCCCATTCGTTTCTTCCTTATAAAGTATCTTGTTTTATTTTAAAAAATTCAACTTTTGTCCAACAGTCCAATAACTATTTATTCAGTCCTTAAGTTACCCTTCAAGGAGTACACTAGTCCCAGTTGTTTATGTCCCATAAGTAAACAGTTCCATTTAAACGTGACCCGTCAAAACCGCGGTCCACTAAAGCGCGCCCGATCAAAGCGCATAGGTGACGTCATCAGCAGCGCAACAAATAAAATTAAAAATAAATTAAGTTAAAATTAAAATAAAATTAAAGCAAGCCGATTCACGTAAAGGTAAGGGTTAGGTTTAGGGTTAGGGTTAGGGTTAGGTTAAGGGTTAGGGTTAGGTTTAGGGTTACGTTAAGCGTTAGGGTTAGGTTTAGGGTTAGGTTAAGGGTTAGCGTTAGGTTTAGCGTTAGGTTAAGGGTTAGGTTTAGGGTTAGGTTAAGGGTTAGGCTTAGGGTTAGGTTTAGGGTTAGGTTTGGGGGGGGTTAGGTTTAGATTTACGCGTTAATTTTAAGTTTACCGCTCACAGCGTGCTGTTTTTGTCACGCTGTGATGACGTCACGTACGCGCTTTCATCGAGCGCGCTTTAGTCTACCGTGGTTTTGTGGTGGAACCCCATTTAAATAGTCCCAGAAGTTATCAAAAGCCTCTTTGCGTCCCCTTTACAGATTCAATCTTCTAGTATAATATTCAAATGTCTCTTTAATTAAATAGCTCCCTCATTTTCATATTTGGCTCTCTTCATGATATAATTATTCCCAGATTTGTAATTTTTCCTTTTGTCAGCAGGTGGTGCTATTCACTTAAATTTCAGTTTACTAGTCGATCATTATTTTGGTTATAAAACAGTTGTAGAAGCAGAATAAGTTTTGTAAGTAAATTATTTCAACATTTTAAAATGCCTTCCCAATTTAGGAATTCAATATTCTGTATGTTTCAAGATCTATTATTTTACTTTTCCTGTGCATTTCCAGTCAGGCATTTTCTCAGAGTGCCTCAGAATTCCTAAACACTGCTTACACATATAGTTCTGAGCAAATAGTTCTAAATTGTTTCTTGGGGTTAGATTAAAAGCAAAAGGAAAATCCTCTCCCCCAGTTCCAGCACAATTCACCTGCTTTGCTCCAGCACATCTTAGATGTTCTTCAGTTGTCCCAGCTTTGTGGCAGCCATTTTTAGGCCGTCTACCACAGTCCAGTGAAGTAGGCTGGGCTGAGAGAGGGGATGACTGGCCCAAAATCAGCCAGTCAGTTGTTAACTCACTGAGCCATTTCTGAACTTTCCTGCAATGTGAAAAAGAGCTATCTGCGGCCAATGTTTTGTTTAGAAGTGCGTCCACCTGTCTTGAAAAAGCAGAAAATGCATAGGACTGTGCATTGGTATGCTGGACAGGGATGCACTTGTGTGAAATTATTTAAACAAAATATGGTATTTTTCTGGGGAAGAAAGGCAGCTGTATAATCCCAGGAAAAGCTGCATAATCCTAGGGGAGAATGCAGCTGCGTTGAAGAATTGCAAACAGGTGCAACATTCCTTTCTCTGTGCTCTCCAAAATATTTTCTTTGCACTTGAATCCAAAATGCAGTGGGGCAAGTAAGAATACACAATCAAGTAATGTTATTTGAAATAGGTGCTTTGTATACTTATCTGTGGCAAGTCTTCCCAGCCACTGTTTTGCAAAAGTATTCACAACAATAAATATCCCATCAGAATCCAAATGTAGGGTTCCAACTTTAGGTGACATTTATGGCTGCTTGTTTTGTTTCTAGTAAAGAAATTAGTGAGAAGTCATCATTTTTATAATTATTCCTGAAGTGGAAGAAACAATTATATAAAAGGCTTCAAATTTAATTGAATATATCATTACAATTAAGCCAAAGATGCAATTCCAGTAAATTAGAATTTGCTCACAGTAATTCACAGATTAACCCATGACAGCAAGTGATAGGAAAGCTCTTTTTACACCTAAGACTCAGAAGAAATAGTATTGAGTTTAATAGACTATAAGTATAAAGGTGAAAAAATGATATATGCAGTGTTATCTTCATTATAGATGTCAAAAGGACAGGATAAACAGGCACCAGGAAGAAGGTTATAAACTGAGGCCCCTTCCCCACCAGAATGGCAGCATCTCAGATAGTGTAACGGCTCATCTCCTAATTTAAGAAAGTAAAGACTCTTGAAACGGATTATTTCAAAAGGAACCTTTAATCAAGCAGGATGGAAACCATTAGAGGCAAAGCAGCATCTGAAACCCTTTAGGCAATACAAATGGGATTAAACTGATAATGACTCCTCCCCTTTGTCCGAATGCAGATTCCGACCAATACACAAGTGTGAAGATGTTTCCTTAACTCTTCTGCCCTGAGAGTTGAATAAGACACATGTTCCCATGGCTATCTCTAGTTAGACATTAAAGTAAGATATTCCACATGGGCACCATAAACATCCCTTCAGAGATGCTGGGACCTTCAGTTTTCCGGTGACAGGAAACCAGTTGTAAAATTATAAAACTCAGTTATTACAGGTACAGCTAGTGATTTAACTCCAAGGGCCCCCTCCTCCCAATTGAACAGTAGTATCACTTTTAGGGATCTGATATGCTGCCGTTCTTTAGAAAAAGGAGAGATCCACCTGTGAAAAGATAGGAAAAGAAATTGCATCATAGTATTTTAACAAGGTTTGTCAGGGTATTGGGAGTGAATTTTTTTTCAATAGGGCAGGGGCCCCAACATGGTGTTTCACTACCCATTCATTTTGGGATGAGCAACTAAGTATTGGGTTTTTCCCCTGTGGGTCCTAGAGTCCAGGATTTCCTTAATTTCAAAATGTTGTTCGCCTTCTATCATGATAGGAACAGGAGGTGTAGGTGCAGGTGGTCTGCGTTGTGAGATTGCTTCTCGTTTGAGTAAACTAATGTGAAACACTAGATGGACTTGCCTGAGTGTCTTTCGAAGGAGTAATTCTACTGTTACTGGGTTAATAACTCTGGTAATCGGGAAAGGTCCGATGAAATTTGGCCCTAATTTCTTTGAAGGCTGCAATGACTTCAGGAATTTTGTAGATACCATAGATTAGGCCTCCTCCGAATTCCATCAGCCGGCCAATGTCGACTGGCAACTACCCGGAGGAGAGCCTTCTCGGTGGCTGCTCCGACCCTCTGGAACGAACTCCCCGTGGAGATTCGTACCCTCACCACCCTCCAGACCTTCCGCATAGCCCTTAAAACCTGGCTGTTCCGACAGGCCTGGGGCTAAAGACTTCAACCCCACTCGAATGGTATGACTGTTGTGCTTTTTAACGGTGTATTGTCTTCATGTTTGTAACTTGTCTATTCCTCCCTTCCCTTGAATTGTGAGCCGCCCTGAGTCCCCCCAGGGAAAAGGGCGGCATACAAATAAAGTAAAATCAAAAATCAAATCAGATAAGTATACTCTATCTCCAACATGGAAAGGTTTGGGATCTACTCTTTTTTTGTCAGCTTGAGTTTTAAAAGCCTCTCTAGCTTCCTGTAATGCTAATCTAACCACTGGCCATGTGTTTCGTAGTTGTCTAGCCATTCTTTAAGTGAAGGAATAGTGGGTTCTTCTGTGGGTAGTTCGGCATGGGGTTGAAATCCTGGCCTGTTGCTACTCTAAAGGGGGTGAAACCAGTGCTTGAGTGCACAGCGTTATTTTGGTTAAAATGTTTTTATTTTCCATTTTTCATTTTCATACAGTCACATATATACTGTGCATAACCGGGGCCATACAACATTAAACAATAATCACAGCAGTTCCTCTTGTCAACAATACCCCCAGAAATATAAATAAAATAAAACTCAAACTCAAACTTGAATAGAAACCCAATATACCTCTTCCGCTCTCCATACACCTTTCTTCCGCCCCCCTCCAACTTACTATCTTCCCTCCATCATTCCCCTCTACCCTACTTCCCCTCCCCCTCTACCACTCCTCTCTCCCAGTCCACTCCCTCCCTTCCTTCTCACCCTCCCTCCCATCCTCTCTCCCGCCCTCTCTACCCCTCTTCCTTCTATCCCACTCCTCCTCCCCTTGGTGTATTTCTACTATATGTCAATGTATTCAGCTTGTCCTATTTTTACGGAGAAATTAAAGAGAAACAGTATACATGTGAAGTCGCATTACGTTGAAATCTAACATATAGTATATGTCCCCCCCTCCCCTCCCCCCAAACACCCCACCTCCCTCCCCCCCCCGACTTCCCAGAGCCCGTACACGGTATAGATTTTTAACAATCACAGTCTAAAATATATTGAGACAAAAGAAATTAAAAAAAAAGGGTTAATAACATCTCTACATTGATCTTAGCTTCTTCCTGTTACACTAACTTTGAACAGTTTAAATCATTCCTGATAGCATAGGCTATCTGGAATTTCTTAGTCCCATATTTGTTTTGTATATAGTCAATCCATTTTTTCCAGTCTCGTTTATATCTTTCATTTGAATGATCTTTCAGATATGCCGATATTTTAGCCATCTCTGCCCTTCCCAATTCCATCCAAACTGGGTTATGATCCGAAAGGACCCTAGCTGCAATCTTTGTCCTCTTCACCCTAGAAAGCAATTCATTAGTGATTAGTATAAAATCAATCCTTGAAAGGGATTGATGTCAGAAAAGAAGGTGAAGTCATATTCCTCTGCGTTTCTTTCTCGCCAAATGTCTCTCAATTCAAAGTCGTCCATCATGTCAAAAAAAGGTTTGGGTAGCTTAGCTCGCATTTTAGTGTTTGGGCGAGAGGTCTTCTTATCTCTTTTAGTGTCTATCACACCGTTCCAATCACCCAGTAGTATACAAGACCTATAATCCCACTGTACTAATTTAGCATGAAGATTTCTATAGAATCCGTCTTGCTGTTGATTAGGAGCATAAATTCCCAAAAGTAATGTCTTTTTCCATTCTAAGATTAGATCTAGCACGATATATCTTCCAAAGGGATCTGCTTCAATTAGTTCAGCTTTGATGTCTTTTCTTAAGTATACGACTATACCATTTTTCTTTTCCATAGCAGAGGCTGCAAAATGTTGACCAAGTTTTAAGTTAATCAAATATTTTTGATCAGTTGATTTGATATGAGTTTCTTGCAAACAAATTATATCATTCTAAACTGTTTGAGATAGTGAAATATTTTCTTTCTCTTCTGTGGAGAATTCAGTCCATTGATGTTCCATGTTAAAATCTTAGTTTTCATCTTTGGTTACCTGAAGCTTTTTTAGAGCCTCCTGCATGGCCTGGTTAACCTTTGGCCTAGCTCCTTCCACGGCTTCTGAGCTTGTTGCTGTAACTCCTTGATCGATGGCCGGAGATTGTTGAAGTTGTTGCCTTTTAGCTTGTTTTTCCATTCGTCTGGTAATCATACGGCTGGATCTTTGTTCCATAACACCTTGCCCTTCTGGGGAGGGGAGATGATACATCTTCTCTGGTAGTTGTGTAGTTTGCTGTCTGTCTTGTCCTTCTTGTGGTCTTTCTCCAGATCCAGAAGGGGCAGGGTGTCCCGCCTTCAAAATATTGTGATAAAAATCTCGAGCTTTCCATACAGAGTTGAGACGATATCTTTGCCTGTCAAAGTATAATACCAAATGGCGCATCCCATCTGTACTGTATCTGATGGTTTCTGAGTTCTTCCACTAAAAAAGCATAGTCTCTCCTGGCTCCTAGCATTTGAGGTGGTATTTCTTTCAAAACAGTCAAATCCTGGCCCCCAGTTTGGAGCCTAGTGTTATAAGACTCTTGTAGTATCATGTTTCTGAGCTCTCTTGTAGTAAAATATATAACTATATCTCGGGGGAGTTGCTTCTGTTTTGCCACCCAAGAATTAACGCGATAAATTTTATCGATCTGCCAGTCAAAGTTAGACCCCGGTCTTCCCGCCAGATAATCAAAAGCTTCTGAAAAAATCTGTTTCAAGTTCTCCTGTTTATCCTCACGCAACCCCCTTACTCTTAATGCCAGCTCCATCTGCCTGTACTGTATCATAATAATTTCTTTTTCAGCGTTTTCAACTTTTTGTTGCACCACCTCAGTTTTGGATGTCAAATTGGTATTAGCTTCGTTAAGATCCTCTAGCCTATCTTCAATTCCAGAAACATGTTCTGTCAGTACAGTTACAAGTCCCAGCATATCATCTTTCATTTTAGCCACCCTGGTATCAATTTTTTCATACAGGTCAGGCTTAAGTTCTTTTATCTCTTCTTTTATCTCCCCTTTTATTTCCTCTTTGAACTCTTTCAGTTTGTTTTCCACTTTGTAAGTTTGTTAGTCAGCATGTTATGGGCTTCACTCAGTTCTCTCAGAAAGAGTTCTGTAGTTAGTAACTCTCCAGTAGGGGGCATAGAGGGCGGTGGCTGTGACTTTGTACCAAGTATTGGCGATGTACTTCTGGGGGCTGAGGAAGAGGGCGGTTCCAGATTAGGATTTGGTTTTGATGCCATTCCAAACTTTATCTTCAAGCAATTAGGAAAACTCTACTGGCCCGCTATACAGTTGTGGAATGATATTTTTTTTCTTTTTTTATAATCTTTGTAGGACTTTGCAGAAGGTTTGCAGAAGGTTTCAAAAAATAAGCATTGTAACAAAACAGTTCAGCATATTCACCACTGCTTTGAATGTCTCTATATTAGCAAAGAGTCTTTTAAAACTTTAAAAGTGAAACTAATTAGTAAAGATCTGTTGGCCGGCTGTGAGGCAAAATAATTCACTCCCTTTCTTTGAAGTTTTGAAACTCCATATAATTAGATAAACATTGTTACTCAGCAATTCAACTGGCTCGTCGCCATTTTAGACGCCTCTTTAAATAGATAAAATAACGGATGAGGGTCTTGTAAAAAAGAAGCTAGGATTTAAATAAACAATTAATGCTCTCGCATACGAATTCTGATCGTTTTGAAATCAAGTAATTCAATCTTTGAACTGAGTGGGAGGGAAGCTTACTTGGGGCTGCAGAGCAGCCGGAGAATTCCAGCACGGAGCAGTTCTGCCTTCAGCTGGCCCCCCTTCTCTTCACAGACACAGAAGCTGCAAAGATCAGAAAGGCATTTGCTTGACAAAACTTCTCTCCTTTCCCTTCTTTTCCCGAAGAGTAAGGTGTCTGTCAGATGTCTGGTAGATGATCATCTTAACAGATAACGCGACTGGTAACACGGGAGCAGCTATGTTTAGCTGCTACCATCAGTAAGTCCCACCCAGGAAACTGAGTGCACAGCGTTATTGAAGGTCACTTCTACATAAGGTAAAAGATCAACCCAGTTATCCTGTTGAAAATTAATAAAACATCTTAGGTATTGTTCTAGAACCATGTTCCAATTTTCAGTTTGACCATTGGTGCACGGATGGTGACTGGAGCTCAATCCTTGGGTAGTGCCAAGTAAGTTTAAGAATGCCCCCCAAAATTTTGAGGTGAATTGGACCCCTCTGTTGGAGATGATTCTCTGCGGGGCTCCATGAAGGTGATAAATGTGTATCAGGAATAACTTGGCTAGACTTTTGGCAGTTGGGATCGTTTGGCATGGTATAAAATGTGTCTGTTTTGAAAACAAGTCTGTTATGACCCAAATGACAGTATTCCCTGTGCTTTCTGGTAGATCGACAATAAAATCCATAGCAATCTCCTTCCAGGGTGCTGAAGGCTCGGCTACCTTCTGTAACAGCCCTGGCATTTCTTTTAGCTGCTGCACAAATTGGACAGCTGGCTACATAGCTCTCTATGTCCTTTTTTTAGTGATAATCAGCAAAATTGCCTTTTAATTAGATGTAAAGTTTTTACAAAACCAAAGTGTCCTGCTAGTTTGGAGTCATGGCACCTTTCCATTAAGTACAGTCTTTGGTTAGCTGGAACATACAACTTCCCTCCCACCCAAGCTAGGTTATCTTTAATCAGGCAGCTGTCTTTGTGGCTCAAAAACCATTCATCGGTGGTTAAAGCTTGTTTTAAAAGTTTGGGTGGTATCATTGTCCTCATTTTTTCTGGGATCTGGTGGTTACTTTAGCGGCTAGTTATTGTCTTGTATCATGGGTTTGATTAAGTTTGGCTTCATACTATTGTATTGCGGTTTCCTGGATAGTGCATCTGCCAGAAAAAAATTTCCCCAGGGAGGTATCTGAGCGTAAATTCAAACCATTTAAAGTACTGAACCAATTGTACTTGTTTTGGAGAGAGTTTCCTTGGGGTCTTTAGGGTTTCTAAATTTTTATGATCCGTCCAGACTTCAAAAGGGATCTTACTCCCCTCTAGGGAATGTCTCCAGGTTAAAAGAGCCCATTGAACTGCATAAGCCTCTTTCTCCCAAATAGCCCACCTTTGCTCAGATTCATTCAAATTTTTGGATGTGTAAGTGAATGGTTGTAATTGGTCTTTCTCATTTTTCTGAAGCAGGACCGCTCTTATCGCCACATCCTTAGCATCTGCTTCTATGATGAACGGTTTCTCTGTGTCCAGGTGCTTTAGGATTGATTCTGCCGAAAACAGACGTTTAAATTTTTCAAATGCTGCTTGGCATTCCATTGTCCAGTTCAAAGGCTGCTTCGGTTTCGGGTTACCCTCCCTCTTCGTTTTTAAGATCTTGGTGTTGGGGAGAGCAATTTGGGTGAAAGCGGGAATAAACTGCTGGTAAAAGTTGGTAAATCCCAGGAAGCTTTGCAACTATTTGCATGTTCTGGGTTGTTCCCAGTCAAGTACTGATTGCACTTTCGAAGGATCCATTTCTATACCCTGGTGTGAATGCGGTATCCTAAGTAATCAATTTTTTCTTGGTGGAATTCGCATTTCGAGAGTTTAGCATAAAGTTTTGCAGAACAAAGCTTGTTCAGAACCGCCTGGACTAGTTTTACATGTTCTGCCTTGGTCTCAGAATATAACAAAATGCCATCGATATAGACTATGCAGCCCTTATATAAATGCTCCTGCAACATTTCGTTTATTAATTGCATAAATACTGCAGGGGCCCCTTGTAGCCCAAATGGTAGCACTTTGAATTGATAGCATCCAAGATGGGTGTTAAATGCCATTTTCCATTCATCTCCCTCCTTAATTCTGATACGGTAGTAAGCCTCCCTTAAATCCAGCTTTGAAAAAATTATCCCTTTAGCAAGGTGTGCTAGCATATCCTTCATGAGTGGGAGTGGAATATATATTTTTCATACTGATAGAATTCAAATTTTGAAAATCGACACAAAGGCATTTAGAGCCATCTTTTTTCTCTCTAAACAACACTGGGGCTGCAACTTTTGGCCGGGCTAGTTCAATGAAACCCCTTGCTAGGTTTTTTCTCAATAAATGCCCTCAGTTCTTCCAGTTCCCTTGGAGACATGCTATACATCTTGGGTTTAGGAGTTTGGCTCTGGGTAGAATTCCTATCGCACAGTCAGTGGAGTGGTGGGGGGAAAGCTCATCAGATGCTTTTTCGCTAAAAACCTCAGCCAAGTCATTATATTCTTTGGGTATGCCCTGGGTTGGCATAGTGTAAGCAGGCATTACTGTTTCTAGGTGCTCTGCCCCCTCAGTTTCTTTGTCTGGATTCTCAGCAGAAGTCATGTGCATCAGGATGTCTTTGTTGTTGTTGTTGAGCCAAGAGTCAGTTAGCAGCGTCAATTTCATTGCTGCGGTCAGCTTGTCCTGGCTGCAATATGGTCTGGCCTCAGGTGGTGGCTTGAGCTGCCATTTGGTTGGGGTGAATTATGGCATGAATCACCTCCTCCCTCCAACTGTCATACTGCGGTTTCCTAGATAAGGCATCCCCCAGCAAGTTCTTTCCAAGAACTTGCTTTGGAGACAGTTTTTTAGGGCTTCGAGGTTTTTATGGCCAGTCCATACCTCGAATGGCATGTTCCTCCCCTCTAGGAAATGTCTCCAGGTGAGTAGTGCCCAACGGAACGCATAGGCTTCTTTCTCCCAAATGGCCCATCTTCTTTCCATGGTGGTGAATTTTTTGGAGACACAAGCACATGGCCAGAGTTGTCCCCCTTTATTCTTTTGCAACAGCACTGCCACTACAGCCACATCACTGGCATCTACTTGGATTATGAATTGCCGTTCTGGGTCAGGGTGTTGCAGAGTGGGCTCCTGGGCAAAAAGCCAATAGACTGCTTTGGCTTTGGCTTTGTCAGTGATGGCCCTGTTTTTAACAGTTCAGTCCAGAGCAAAGTGACTTCTGCAAATGCCAGGGTGAATTGCCTGTAGAAATTAGCAAATCCCAGGAAACTTTGTAGCTGTTTGCGGGTCCGTGGGGGGGTGCCAGTCTAGCACTGCTTTCACTTTTCCTGATTCTATTTCTATCCCATCGCTGGTAATATGATAACCAAGATAATCCAGGGAGGTCTTGTGGAATTCACACTTTGATAGTTTAGCATAGAGTTTGGTGGCTATACGTTTTTCCAGGACCTGCCGCACCAGCTTTACATACTCTTCTAGGGTCTCCGAAAAGACAAGAATGTCATCAAGGAGCACCCCTTTGTACAGCTGTTCATGCAGCAACTCATTAATGAATTGCATGAAGACTGCAATTGGACCCTTGTAAGCCAAATGGTATGACTTTGAATTGGAAACTACCAAGTCCAGTTTGGTGAACACTTCAACTTTGGCCAAGTGGTTCAACATGTCCTTCATGTGGGGGAGGGAGTAGGTGTTTTCTATGCAAACGGCGTTAATCGTCTGGAAATCAATACAGAGCCTTCCCCGCTATCTTTCTTCTCTTTGAAGAGAATAGGGGCTGCTACTTTTGACTTGGTTTGTTGGATAAAGCCCCACTCCAAATTGGCATCAATGTATTTCCCTAAATTCTCCATTTCATAGAGCACATCTTAGGCTTTGGTAGTTTTGCCCCAGGCACGTACTCTTGTGCAGTCAATGGGTCAGCGAGAGGGGAGATAATTGTAATCTTCCTCACTAAAAATCTCTTCCAAATCCCAGTATTTGTTGGTATTTGCTGTATGCCTGGAAGTTTACTGTCTGCTGCAGGGGCTGCAGGCTCTGGACTATCTGTTTTATGGGATTCAATTGTCCCCGGGTGGCCTTCTGGCTTCATGGGGGGGTAGCGGCCCAATGCCTAGGGTCAAGTTTCAAATGCTGTCCTTCCACTTTATTGTAGGTGCCCACTTGTCTAACCATGCAAGCCCCAAGATGATTGATTCATTCATTTTTGGTGCTATGATGAATCTGAGGAGTTCATGGTAGCACCCTATTTGCAACTTCACTAAGTCGATGATTAGCTTGGCCGGAGTCCCTCCAATTAGCATCCGACTTGCTCAAACCAGATGGGATGGGCTAAGGGTCTTATGTGTATGCCCGCCTGCTCGACAGTGGACATGCTGGGCATACACACAGTATGTATCAGTATGTTTCAGTCATAGGTTTCATCCCACCAAGTTTCTAGTATTCCATTTAAATACCCTATCTACCTTCATGTATTAATAATTCGAGTTTACCCTGTTTGTTCTAAACTTTGTGAATTTGTATATAGGCACAAGATTTTTACATCTGACTCTGGGTATGCTTCCTATGTCTCCTATTTGATGTTTGAGCTAGTCATTTTCTGAAAACATTTTTCCCAGTCTTTGTATTTTTTATGGTTTATAAAATAAGCCATAAAAGTTTGTGTATTTTTGTGTATTTTATATACAATTTCCTAACAGAATCTACAATCTTGTCCAGGTGATAAAAGATATTTGACAGCTGCATAAAAGTTTTATCAATTAGTTTCTATGTATGTATTAATTTGTTTCTATTTATGTATTCATGTATTTGTAAATTTCCTTTCATATAAATTGGTTTACATTAGAGCAGAAATCGAGAGGGAAATAGAACAGAAACCGAGGGGTGTAAAAACAGCATAACAGAGCAAAATCAAAATAATGCAATATTTCCAGTTTTCAATTGGTTCTGACAGGTGCAAATGATAGGCATTACGTTTTTGGTTTTGTTGCTGTATGGTTACATTGTTGCCAATATCAGAAATACAAAAATATTGTTGTCTCATCATATTAATTTACATGCACTGAATTGATTCAGAAACTTTGTATTTGTTTTGTTAGATTGAGAGGGGGGTTACCCAACCCCCAATCTCAGTCTCATTAGAGACTCCTACTCTTGACAACAGTCTGTGGTCTGGCAGATAGCTTCCTAGCCTTTTAAAAATCCTTGAATACCTGGCCTTTTTTTTCACAAACGTAGCTCTGACATTGGATACCTACAAAGTTGCATAAGATGGGTAGCTATATAAATGAAAAGAAGTGAGAGAAGCAATGAAATAGAAACAAGAAAATGTCGACGCTTTTCAGAAAATTAATTTGCTTTGGAAATTGAATCAAATTATCTAAATTAAAATTTGGTGCAACACTCTAGCACATATAAAAGGTTAAATGTACTAAAGTAATGACAATAAGAACAAGCTTCAGTAATGATAATGATGAACTGGTACATAGCTTTTATGTTTTGGATTCAGTTACCTACATCAAAGGATTTAACAACTAGTACTTTGTGAACTGCAATGAAAATCTTTGCTATATTCTGATTATAATATTTGTAAAACTTTGTCTACCTTTTCCAATATGTTGCATTTTTTTGGTCTTCTCCATTCAGGTGTTTCTGGGAATGTATCCAGATGAACACTTCACAGAGAAGCCAGTGAAAGAGGCCATGAGGAAATTCCGCAAGAATCTTGATGGAATTACGGGTTACATTGCTGAACGTAATAGGAACAAAAAACTTCCCTATTATTATCTTTCCCCAGATCAAATTCCTAATAGTGTGGCTGTCTAATTGTTTTTGAAAATTAAGAGTTAATGTAGGAAAATTATCTGAAGGATTTAAAAAAATTATAACCATCTGTCCAATATGGTATAGGATCTCCTGCTTGAGCAAATGGTTGGATTAGAAGACCTCCAAAGTCTCTTCCAACCCTATGTTTGTTTTAGAAAGTACTTCTAAAAAACTTGCTACTTTTCTACTATCTTTTAAGTAAAATACTATAATGGTTTAATATTGCTGATTTTTAAAATAATATACTTTGTAAATGCTATACAGAGCAAATCTTATTTGACACTGACCATCAAATATTTTAAAACTACCCAGCAAGTATAACCAGCATAATCAGTGGGAAAGAAACCAAAAATAGCAATATTTCAAGGCACAGTTCTCACGCTCTGTTTGTTTCTTTACTGCAGATGTGAAAACCAGTAATGATATGCATTAACACTAACAAATGCATAAAATGCTTCTGTCATCATTGTGTCTTTTTAATGAAATTAAAGGGTACTAGCTTTTAATGCAGCATACTTTTGCCACATTTAAGAACTCATTTCAGAATTATCACTATAGAATGGAATGGAATAGAAAAGAATAGAAAATAACAGAATAGAACAGAACTTTATTGTCACTTTACACTTACATATGTACATTTAGATATGTAACAACTATCTTTTCAAATACCCTGAGGTATCTGATTGTACAAGACAGATCTCAGAATTGGTGGTAGAATTCAATTCAGCCAGAAAAGTTAAGTTTTGACCCAGATGTCCGATTTATAAAAGAAACATATACTCATGTTCCTTTAGTTGTATAAAGCAGAAAGAAATAGTTCATTTTTGGACCCACGTTTTCTCTGCAGAGTTAACTCAAGCATATAAGAGGTGCTGTAGAACTGAAATGAGTCAGAAAACTTGGGTTTCGAGGAAAAGTTCAAATGTGTTCAAATGTGTAAAAGAAACATATTCATGTTCCCCTTGCTGTAAAAAGCTTAAAAACTACATCTTCTCATCTCAGTGGTAGAACTCAATTCAGCCAGAAAAGTTGAGTTTGACAGTTAGCTCAGATTCATAAAACAAACACATATTCATGATCCTCAAGTTCTGGAAAGCTTGAAAAATGCATTTTTAGATCCCACCTTTATATGAAGAGGTAGACTAAAGGCATATCTCGATGGTAGATCTCCAAAGCCTGAAAAGTTGAGTTTTGATGCATAGCTCAGATTTATAAAAGAAACACATATTCATGAAACTCAGTCTCTAGAAAGCTTGGAAAGTGCAGTTTGAGAACCAACCTTTCCATGAATAGGAAGACCAAAGACATATCTCAGTGGTAGAAAACTCCAAAGTCTAAAAAATTGTGTTTTGACGAATAGATTCATAAAAGAAGCACATATTCATGAGAGTCAGTCTCTGGAAAGATTAAAAACTGCATTTTCAGATCTGACCTTTCAATGAATAGGTAGACCAAAGGCATATCTCAGAATTGGTGGTCGAACTCAATTCAGCCAGAAAAGTTGTTTGATAGTTAGCTCAGATTCATAAAAGAAACACATATTCATGAAAGTCGACAGTAGAAAGCTTGAAAACTGCACTTTCACATCCAACCTTTCCAGGAAGAGGTAGACTAAACGCATATCTCAGAATTGGTGGTCGAACTCAATTCAGCCAGAAAAGTTTGATAGTTAGCTCAGATTCATAAAAGAACCACATAATCAGGCTCTCGAAAGTTGAACTCAATTCAGCCAGAAAGGTTTTGACAGCTCAGATTCATAAAAGAAACACATATTCATGATCTTCAGGCTCTGGAAAGCTCGAAAAATGCATTTTCAGATCCCACCTTTCCATGAAGAGTTAGACCAAAGGTATATCTCAGTGGTAGATCTCAATTCAGCCAGAAAAGTGGTTTCACAGTTAGATTAATAAAAGAAACACATATTCATGAAACTCAGCCAACACCAGGTTCATATTACCATATGTAGTGGACTTACACAGAAGCTAAAAGATATTGGACTAAGATCCACACATGGTTGGAGAAAATGACACAAAAACGTATAGACTTTAAACCAGAGACTTTTTTTATTGGGAATTATACCAGAAATATATAATAGAGACTTGAAATATTTGATTGTAAATGTTTTAACAGCAGCCAGAATTGTATTTGCAAAAAATTGGAAAAATGAAAAAATACCAGCGCAGGAGGAAACTATTCAAAAAATTATGGAATGTGCAGAAATGAGTAAATTGACATTTGAAATTAGAGAACAAGAAGATGAACAATTTTATAAGGTTTGGGATTTGTTTTATCAATGGTTAGATAAAAAATCAAGGTAATGGAAAAAGTGGGAAAACTTTTTATATTTTAAGAATAATAGAATGATATATGCAATACTATAAGGATTTAGCACTGTTAAACAGATTAGAACAATGTAATGGAATAATGTTGTATGTATGATTTCAATATATAGAATATTTTGTTTAAAACATAGGAATAATAATTACAGTTGAAAAATTGACATTTAATAATAATGTACTTATGTTTATCTAATGAACAATTTGTGATTCGATATATAATTGTAAGTGGTGACCATGTGAAGGACCCCCAAATTCTTATAACCAAATGACACGCTATATGAAATGGAAGAAGGTTGTATGTCTTTTATGTTTTTTGTTCATTTTTGTTTGTTTAAAAATAAAAAAATAATAAAAAAATAATTTATATTTTAAATTAACTGAACAACTAATTTGCTGGTAATAACATTTAATTTAAAATAACCAGGTTTCTTTCTTTGCTTATTTGTTTTGTTCAGCACTTCCTTCTATTATGTATTCTTTCTTTAGACCAAATATCACCTTCAATTCAGATATATACATCCAATATAGCATTGAGCACAGAAATCTCCTCTTTGAACTCAAATGAATTGAGAAAAAAGCCACGGATCTAGAATATTGAATATATGTTTTTAAACACTGGCACCTCTGTTGTCTCACAGTATGTATTTTTGGCAACTATTTGAGTGAAAATTTAATGGAGTCAATATGTTTCCTCTAAGAGCAGATCTTAACCTTGCAATTCAACAGCTGAAAAATTATAATTGTCTACTTGGTTTTGCTCTGAAAAGCAAAAGGATGCTTCATGTCTCCTGTTCTCAAGACTCAGTTTCTGCTCTTCCTTATAACTATCAGTTTTCATTTGGCTTTCTATGCAAAGAAATTAACCTTCTGATAGGCTTGCTTTTCAAAGTAGTACTTAAAACCTTGATTAATCATATATGCATATTGGAATCTTTTATCACTGTTTTAAACAGTAGCAGTGTAACACTGAATCAGCATTGACTTCATGTGACTGATTTATTTTCTTGTCAAATGAACTCTTTAATAATTTGCATTTTAGAGGATTGACTCTTTCAATAAAAGCAATTTAATTAACTATCATGTTCTGACAGAGCGCACTTAAGCACTGTCATTTATTGCAACTGAACAATAATTTCCATCAAACAGAACATGTCAACTATTTTAATGAGCTATTTCAACCTTAGCAGGGTTTCATCTTAATAATAAAAAATAAATCTCAGGTTTCTATCAAACTGTGATTACTAAGCACTTCTCATTAATATTGTGATAGACTGTCACTACTTATTCACCAAATGATCAGTGCTTAGAACTAATCGTTAAGTGATTTTGCAAATCAAAGAAAGATGGAGGGAAATGGCCAATAATATTAGCCTTAATTTGTTTGTCAGTACCTTAGAATTTCACTGTTACATTATTACAGTCAAAATGTGTAAGAGGGCAAAGTCTTACAAAATTCCACCAAATGCCATAGCCAAAAATACATGCATTTCAAGTTGAATTCCAATATCTCCTAAGGATACCAGAGAGCTGATGGTATCTTATCTGAAACCTTAGAATGGTATTTTCAATTATGGAACTTAATTTTCCAGGGAAAAAAGACATATTAATGTAAATTGGGGTTTCTTTAAAGCAAAATATGATATTTATTTATTTGTTTGTTTGTTTGTTTTCTTACTTGTTTGTTTGTTTCTATTAAATTTATACACCACCTGACTCAACAACTCTGGGCAGCTCATAAGAATCAAACAAAGAAAATTTTAAAACAATGAAAATATAAAGATAAAAATGGCAGAATAAAATATTGGGGCAAGTTAGATATTTTTGTTAATTCTTTAAAGGAATCAGAAGCCAGCATAGTCTACTTAATTTCAGGTAGCCTGATGGTAGTTTTTTAGTTTAAATTCATAATATAAAAAGGGGTCAGAGGGAAAATGAACAAATACTGTTTTCGAAACAAAGAAGTTTAGTAAGATATACCAAATGATCTATTGCCTTAATTTTTAGTAAAAAGAGTATCCTTGCCTCTTTTTAATGTGCTTTATCAGAGGAAGAGCATCTTTCGTTATGAAAACTTGCTTCCAACTTAATGATGTGACAGATGTCATCTCCCCCAAATCCTATCAAACAAAACCTAAGAACTAATTTGGTTTGACAATTTCATTATGAAATTAAGTTTAGCACAGCTAAATATGTATCTGCAAGGTGAATTATGAAGAAAGTCTGATCAAAAGGATCAATAGATAAATATTAACAAATAATTGAGACACTTTAGGACAAAACTCAAATGGGAAGAAAGGGGGCAATGTTCATAATTGTTGAAAGAGAAAGTGCTGAAATAAAATGGAGGCTGATTGGTAAGAAAGTTGGTGTCAGCCTCGACTTTGCTTGCCTGCTATCGGCTGCCATAGAAACGGGGAGGGTGGGAGCTTGTGGTATTTGGGAGGGGAATTACTGGTACTGGAGGAGTTATCAAGAAGGGAGTTTTGTTCTCACCATCTTCTGCGCATGCTGATGGCTCGTGTTTGAGCTTGGTCAAGGTCAACTGTCTCTGCATATCAACTGAATGAGGCCTTTTGAAGATGCACCCTACATGACACCTTAGGGAGTTGCAGATTGGACATTGGGTTGGGGTAATTGGGGGGACGGTGCTGGGTAAACATTTGATATGTACACGTTCGCACCTTTTTGACTCAGATCTTGCTTTTCTTTCACTGCTTTCATTTCATATCCAGTAAAAGTACATTTTATCTCTATTCAAATGGTGTTGGGGATTTTCTTTCTTGGTTATTGAAGGAGGCCCACCTGACAGTTGGTTTATTGATGAAGCAGAACCACCACAGTGTATGGTTTTGGATCAGCTGATCAAGTGGTTATATGGTGAATGGATCTTTATCGTTTCTGTAACTAAGGTTTGGGCAATATGGGCTTTGTGTTCTGAAAGGGTGTTGGGTAATTATTATTGTGGCTGATGGCTATGTCCTGTGTTAGATTTTTGGGTGAGGGGCTGCTTGCTCTAATCCTATCACTCTGCTTTTGTTAGCTGTCAAAATTTCTGTAAGGGGTTTCAAAATATCTTGTCTTAAATGGACTTCTGTTGGCAGTATTTCTTTTTGCTTATGAATGGAGCCATCTAGATATTTGGCTTCCTCTTTCAATAAGCTTGTTATCGCCTTAGGTGCCTGCATCTGCAGTTAGCTTCTTGTTACAATGTTTTCTTTAGACATCTGGCTGGAATGTGGAATGATTTAAGGCAGTTTTTTATTAGCATCTTGGTCTTTTGGCTTTTCTAAAGCTTTTTCTTATGGCTAATATTTCTAAGACTTTTCCTTATGGTTAATATTCTATTTGAGATAATGGAAGATGGATTTATTTTTTCTTACAGTCCCCCATTTTGTGCCACTTCAAATATTTTCTGAAATATTTGTACTTTGCACAACTTAGTAGATTTGGTATTTGTTGTCTTTTTGGCTGCCAAAAATGTGGCTGGCATCAGGGGTGAAATGCTACTGGTTCGGGCTGCTTCCACAGAACCGGTAGTAAAAAAGTGCTTTAAAAAGTAAAAAAAAAAGTTCCGACAATTAGTTGTGCAACAATCAGCTATACTTTTGCTTTTACTTTTTTTTAGCACTTTTTACTGGTAGTAAAAAAATGCTTAAAAAGTAAAAAAAAAAAAGTTCCAATAATCAGCTGTGCAGGATCCTCAGAACTTTTAAAAACTTTTTAAGCATTATTTTACTACCTCTACGTCCGGACCGGTAGTAAAAAATGTTTTAAAAAGTTTTTTAAAGTTCCCACAATCAGCTGTGTGACAATCAGCTGTGCCTGATCCAGGCTATTAATAGCTTTCAGTCAGGGAGGAGTTTCTTGACGTCGCAGTGAAACGACAGACTTTCTTTGAGCTCCGGGATCGCCACTGAATTCTGGTCGCCTGGACAGTCCAACTGGACCTAAACCATCCCATAGAAACAGTGACAGGTAGGGGTATACCCTGTCAATCCCAGAGACACCCGCAAAGTCTCTAGTGATCTGGGAAAAAGCCCCTCTTGCCACTGACTATGAGTCAGCCATTAGGCTGCTGGAACTCCTGACAGCTCTGTAACGCAAGGGCAGGAGAGAAGCATGCTGTTTTGGTGAGAGTTTTAATTTTTTTATTGGAGAGAGAACATCCTAAATCTGGAGATTTAATTCAAAATAAAGACTGATGAGAGAGTAAGCGGCAGATTAAAGGCATGGTCAATTGAAGGTTTCCTTTTTTCCCTTTTTACTGCCAGAAGCCTGATTGGATTTACATTGTAATTCACTTTTTAAATTGGACTGGTCCTTCACCCTTTTTTTACTCTCTTTATTGGACTTTTTTGAATCATTGGTATAATTAAGCTTTAACTGCCTAAGAATTTCCTTTTTTTTTACTTTTGCTTAACGACCTATTGTATTTTCCCTTTCCTGGCTTTCCTTTTTCTATTTTTTTAAAAAAGAAAGTAAAAGGCAGAGTGTAATAAAGATTGAGAGTGGGAAACAAGTATCACTGCCACCTAGTGGATTTGAAACAATGTTTTTATTCTTGTATGAATGTTTGGAGAGAAGCTTTTCCCTTCAAGGTTACTTAATCAAGGCTTGATAGTGAGAGGAACACGGTTGTTTATACAGGTGTTCCTTGGGAAACTTTCAGTGTCTGGAAATTTACCTTGAAATAATAAGTAAAAAAAAATTAAGGGAAAGCTCAGAGTGACCTTGCAAAGGCTTTCACTTTATAAAACCTTTGAACTCTTTTTCTTCTTTTTTGGTGGCAGTGTTTACCTCACTCTGTTTTGGATTGTGATTCCTTTCTGTTTACTTTTTCTTTTTTGAATATTTTTTCTTTGTTATATTGTTTTAAGTGAATTGGACTAAGGGAAAACATTTTTTTCTTTTTTCCTTTCCTTTTTCCTTTTCATAATTTTTGCATCTTCATATTTCTATATTTTTTATTTGGGGACTGTTCCTTTTTTCCCTTTTTGCTCTCCCCTTTTTTCCTTCCTTTTCCTTTTTTAATTAGAATCAACTGGACAAGGGCATACAAGAGATTAAAGATTTTTACCATTTGGTTTTTTATATTATTATATATTTTTCCTTTTTCTTCTTTTGGCTTTTTCTGATGCCCCTTAACTCCTGTTTATTGTTTTATTTTTTATCTTTTGACCTCCCCATGGTCACTTGGGATTATAATCCCACCCCACACTAGGCGGATTAAAACACAAGAAAGAAGATGAATAAAAAAATAACAACTGTTGGCTCCGCAATAACAACCCCCTCCTTTTCACCTGCAGGAGGACAAAGATCAATACAGATGATGCTTCAACAGGAAAAAAGACAAAGGAGTAACATTAGAGGTGATTATGCAAGGAATACAAAAATTACAAGAGCAGAGAGCATTGAAAAGAGAACAGAAACCATTGAAAAAAGAACAGAGAACATGGAAAAGAGAATTGAGATGATAGAACAACGAACAGAAAAATAGAACAAAAGACAGGTAAAACAGAAGAAACAATTGAAATTATTCAATAATGGATGATGAAATATGAGGACAGACTACAAAAAATTGAAGAAAAGGATGACCAAAGAGAGAAGAAAATTTAGGACATTGACGCTAGATTGAGTACGGTGGAAAAAGATAACAGCGGAATATTGGGATGGGAAATGGATCGGTCAGAATTTTTCTTAAGATTCCAAAATTTAGAAGAAGAAAAAGGAGAGAACCTGGCACAAATAATATAAATAATATCAAAAATTCTGACAGATGTGTTAGATAACCCAAGAGAAGATGATGGATGGTAGAGATGAGGCGTTTCAAGTTTACACAAGATATGCAGCGAGAAATGCTCTCTCGAGGGAATTTCATATAAGATTTACTAAGAAAATAATCAAGTCACAAATTCTACAGAAAACAAGAGATAGAAAACTGGAATATAAAGGCAAGGAGATTGTAGTTTTGAAACAAATTACAAGAAGAGTGAGAGAGACGAGACGAGAATATCAATTCCTGACTAAGATTCT
The DNA here is from genome assembly GCF_051295495.1 of Thamnophis sirtalis. Taxonomy (NCBI): domain Eukaryota; kingdom Metazoa; phylum Chordata; class Lepidosauria; order Squamata; family Natricidae; genus Thamnophis; species Thamnophis sirtalis. The sequence goes on along the minus strand of NW_028261392.1, from coordinate 52,524,290 downwards.
ACCTATAAAAGGCATCAATTATAGATGGCTTATACCAGAAGGTCTAATATTTGCATGGCAAGGACAAAGATACAAAATAGACACAACCGAAAAAGAAGCATTCTTCATAGAACATCTGAGAGGGAAGGCTGAGAAGGCTGGAAAAGAAGAATTATTAGTAGAACTCCAAGAGGCATCCACAGACGAAACTGAGAAAGTTGAAGGTGCTGTAGGCGGGATTGAAACAGAAGAGGGTGCTGTAGGTGGTGCTGATATTAGAGAACCATGAGAACCGAGATCAATTAGAGCTATAAATCCTACCTATAAAATATAAACATGGAAGAGAAAAAAATGATTACAATCAATATAAATGAACTTAACTCAGCAATTAAAAGAAGAATATTCCACAAATTAGAAAAATTAAAATTGGGTATAATCTGTCTACAAGAAGTGCATATTAAAAAACAGTATGAATATTTATTGGTGCAGCCAAAACTTGGGAATATATTTACCGCATTGGCAAGCTGTAAGAAAAGAGGAGTGATCTTTTACATTAAAGAAACAATTCCAGCAAAACAAATTTATACAGATGACAATGAAAGAATCTTGATGGTGGAAATTATGGACAACTCCAAGAAAATACTTTTAATTGCAATTTATGCTCCTAACGATAAACAAGATGAATTTTATAAAAAACTTCACAGGAAAATAATTGACTTGGACTATGCTGACATTTGTATGATGGGAGATTTTAATGGAATTGTAGATCAGAACATGGACTATAAAATTCAAAAAAAGCAAAGCTAAATAGAAAACCACTCCCCAAATCCTTTTTTTAAATGACAGATGGAATAAATCTAAAAGATGTCTGGAGAGAAAGAAATTCCACAAAAAAAGAACAATATACCTTTTATTCAAATAGACACACCATGTTCCAGAATCGACATGATATGGGCGACAACAGAATTGACTTGTAATGTACAGGAACTTGAGATTGAAACAAGTACATGGGCAGATCACAATCCAATTATAATTAAATGGAAAGGACAAAGGAAAAGATCTAGATGGACATTAAACAACACTATATTAAAAGAGAAGGATTTTGTATAGAAAATGGAAAAAGAACTGGCTTTCTTCTTTAAAGAAAATAGAAAAGAAGATACATTGATGCAGAACCTCTGGGATACAATGAAGGTCTACACCAGAGGCTTGATAATAGACTACACAAGAAAGAGAAATATAAAGAAAAGACATTTTTTTAAAGGTTTAGAGAATGATTATAAGGCCCTTGAAAAACAACTACAGAAATTCCCACAAAAAAGGACATTAAAATAAAAATGGACATAAATAAGCACAAAATGGACCTACTGGAAAAGGAGAAATTAGCACAAAAATTAGAGGTGCTAAACAGAATTATTTCAAAAATGGCAATAAACCAGGTAGATGGTTGGCGTATAAATTGAAAAAAGAGAATCAAAGAAAATATTGCAATTAAGAGATGACCAAGGGCAAATTTGTCATAGAAACACAGAGAAGAAGAAAATGATACAAGATTACTACGGTAAGCTGTATGAACAAGAGAATATAGAAGAGGGAGGAGTTAAACAATACCTACAAGAAACCAACCTTCCTCAGGACCCTTTGGAACGATCTCCCCGTGGAGATTCGTACCCTCACCACCGTCCAGGCCTTCCACACAGCCCTCAAGACCTGGCTAGCCCGTCAGGCCTGGGGACAAAGATAATTGCCCCCACCCGAATGATGAATGAATGTTGCTTATTATTTTACTTTTATGTATTGTGTGTGTTTATTGTTTGTATACCCCCTCCCCTCATTTTATGTAAGCCGCCCTGAGTCCCCTCAGGGAAAAGGGCGGCCTATAAGTATTAATAAATACTCTAAATACTCTAAATACTCAGATACCTAAACAAATTGAGACAATATTAGAAGGCAGAATAACTATGATGGAGCTAACCGAAGCACTTAAAAAACAAAACAATGGAAAGGCCCCAGGCCCGGATAGGCTGCCAGCAGAATTCTACAAGACACTTGCTCATGCTCTCAGAAGCATATATTACACTTCTGCCAAAAGAGGAGGCTGATTTATCACAAATAACGAACTATAGACCCATCTCTTTGTTAAACTCAGACCATAAGTTATTTGCTTCAATATTAGCAGAAAGGCTTAAAAAAATACTTAAATAGTTTTATCCACACTGACAAAAAATGGGTTTTTAGCAAAACAACAAATTAAAGATAATATGAAAATAATTCTGGACACTTTGGAGTATTATGAGGCACACTCCGAAAAACGAATGGCTTTGATGTTTTTAGACACTCAGAAAGCATTTGATAACGTGAATTGGGGATTTATGTTTTTACAACTGGAAAAGATCAATTTTGATAAGAAATTTACCCAAGCCATTCAAACCATATACCACAAACAAGAAGCAACTGACAGATTCTATTGAAATAAAGAAAGGTATGAGACAAGGCTGCCCATTATCACCTCTACTTTTTGTTTTAACATTAGAAGTTTTAAATAGATAGATCAGAGAAGAAAAAGAAATAAAAGGAATGAAAATGTAAAAAAGAAGAATATAAACTACAAGCATTTGCAGATGACTTGGTTTTTATTCTTGAGGACCCATTAGAAACAGTACCCAAATTGAAAGAGACAGTAGAAGAATATGGAAAGTAGCAGGTTTGAAAATAAAGATAAAATGAAGATTTTGACAAAGAATATACCATCAAGACAAAAGGAAGAATTGGCAGAAGCCTTGGAGATTCAAGTCACAAACAAGGTCAAATATTTGGGGATATACTTAACTGCAAGATGCGGCACACTTAAAGAGAATAACTATCATAAACTTAAGCAGCAGATTGCGACTGACTTGATGAAATGAGAAAACCTACAACTATCAATGATAGGGAGAATATCTACAATCAAAATGAACATCTTACCCAGAATTTTATATCTGTTTCAGACCATTCCAATTAGATTAGGAAAATACTATTTTGAGGAATTAAATAAAATAGTGCTGAAGTTTATTTGGCAGTGGAAAAAAAGCAAGAATAAAATTAAAATTGTTACAAGATGCTAGAATAAGAGGAGGACTGGGCTTACTTAACTGGGAATTATATTACCAGGCAACAGGTTTGATGTGGGTTAAGGAGTGGATAACATTAAGGAATTCTAGATTATTGACTGTAGAAGGACATGACTTATTGTTGGGATGGCATGCTTTTCTATGTATAAGGGAACTAAAACACAGTGTTATTTTAGAAGACACTATTTACGGGAAGCTTTGTTACTGAATTGGGAGAAGATCAAAAGGCAATATTATTTAGAAATCCCAGTCTGGCTATAAACTATTGAAGCTTTTTCTTATCCAATAATATACAAAAAGGAACAAAGAGTTAGATATGGTGAAATATTGAATACAGAGGGTGAACTTAAATCTATGCAAGAGTTGAAACAGGAAGGAATAGGAATGAATTGGTTTTCATATGTGCAAATACAATCTAGATATGATAAAGATTGTAAAACGAAAGGTTTCTATGATAAAATGACTGAATTAGGCAAAATTTTGACAGGTACTGATGAAAAAATAATTTAAAAACTATATGGACACTTACTAGAGGTTAAGTTAAAGGAAGAACAAATAAAAAAATCTATGATAGCTTGAGGGGGGAAATTTTGAACATGGGATTGAACTAGAGAAGTGGCAGAAATTGTGGTCTCAAAATTATAAAATGACAATGTCAACAACATACAAAGAAAATTTGTATAAGATATTTTACAGGTGGCACCTACCCCCAACGAGAATAGCAAGAATGTCCAAGAACAAGTCAGAAAAGTGTTGGAAATGTCATCAGACACCGGGTTCATATTATATGTGGTGGACTTGCACAGAAGCTAAAAGATACTGGACTAAAATCCACACGTGGTTGGAGAAAATGATACAAAAACACAGACTTTAAACCACAGATTTTTTTTATTGGGAATCATACCAGAAACATATAATAAAGATCTGAAATATTTGATTGTAAATGTTTTAATGGCAGTTGAATTGTATTTGCAAAAAAATGGAAAAATGAGATTTATAATGATGCAATGGAATATTGGTATATATATATGAATCGAATATCTAGAATATTTCGTTTAAAATGAAGGAATAACAATTGTAGTTGAATATATGATGTTCAATGATAATTTGTATATTTGATGGACAATTCGTGATTTTATATACAATTGAAAATGGTGATGCACAAGTACAAAATGGAGAATTTTTTCATATGGTAAGAACAATAGAATGAGATAGATGATACTGCGGATCTCCATGAATGCAAGCCTACTCCCACATCTACTCCAATCACAGTTAGCAAATCTACCTGCCTTTCGATGTGTGAGAATGGTTTGCATCTTCGTGCCAGATAGTAAACAGTAAAAAATATTTTGATAGTACTGGATAAATGTTTGTCAGTTGACTTATCTATGGATTTGGTTAAAGCAGCCTGCTCCCATTGTTTACTGTTTTCTCTACAAATAAGGTGTGCTTTTGATTGAAAATATTCCTTCATTTTTTTCTGAGAGATGATTGCTGATTTTCCTTAGTTGTCTCTACTGCCTCAACCTGGAAATTTTTCCACTTTCTAGAAACATGAATACTTTTCTCTAATGAGAACATGGGTTTTGCACAGTACTCACAACCTAACTTTTTGTCAGATACTGCCAGTCCATTATACTTGTCCTTGAAGTTTCTGTATTGCTGTAAACTCCAGTAGTCAGAAAGTTTTGGAACTTCAGTGGAGGAGATGGACTTGCTGCTTTCTCCGACTTCAAGTGGTGGTGGTGGTGGTGGTGATAATGTGTAGATAACTGTGGGGCATTACACACATATGTGTGCACGCACACGCGCACACACACACACACCAGGGACATGCAGGCAGGGGAGGCGGGGCCTCACCACTGTCATGAGGAAAGGAAAAGAATTTTTAAAATAATTAAAAAGGTTAAATAGTTGCTGCCAGACTCCAGAGTCACAGTGACTCTGAGTCTGCTTAGTGCTAACTGTAGGGGGAGGCGAGAGAACTATGGGCCTCCTTTGCATAAGGAATTTTTTGCCTCTTAACCCTAGCTCAGAGTTAAGCAAAGGTTAAAGGCGAAAAATTACTTATGCAAAGGAGGCATGTGATTCTCCTACCTCCTGATCTGGGAGCAGCAAATCATGCCTTGCAGCCTTGCCTAAGTAAGTTGCTTTTTTATTTAATTTTTTACACTTTCATCATGGCAGGCGGACAAGAGGAGAGTTGAAATCCACAGCTGGAAAAGGTATGTGGATAGGACGGAGGGAGGGGGGGATTCAAAATTATTTGTAATGTAAGTAATTGTAATTTGTTTTTATTGTGTATGTGGGTGTGTGTGTGTCCACATACTGTGTGTGTTTACCCGCCTGCTGGCACGCGGGCTGGCACATTTATTTATTTTTATTTTTTAAAGCCATGACACCTCAGCCCGCCATAGAGCGAAACATGTCCTGGCTGTATGGCCGGGGTGGCGGCATGCACTTTAAAGTGCCAACGTGCCGGCATGCCTTCTGGGCTGGCCATGAACATAGCTGCGGGGGGGGGGGGCTTTTGAAGAGAGGAGGGGCAAAGGAAAGGGAGAATACGGAGTCGCCTTTCTGGGTGCCAAAGTGTTGGGAAACCAGCACTGCCACCAGAATCTAAAGCTTTTGGTGGCTCCAGACAGATGAGACAGGGAGCGGAGACCCAGGTGGTTTCCTTCACTCCCCTTGCATTCATTTTTGCATTCCTGCATTCACTGGACTTCGCACTCTTCTCAGGCTGCCTGATCCCCCATCGGTCACTCACTCGCTGTTTCGCCCACCCAGACCGCTTCGGCACTGCCCTGGCTACCTCTGTCCGTCTGCGCCCGGCAGCTGCAGCGACATCATCAAGATGAAGAGCGAGGGGGAAGAGCCCGGCCAGGAGAGGGCCCCCGTGGCAGGGCTTTAAAGTCCCGGCACCACGTCCGCTATAGAGGCGGGGCTTCGGTGGGGCTTTTGCACTTGCCTCACCATCCATGAAGCTCACCGCACATCACTGACACACACACACACCCAAACTATGATAGTGCCAGGAAAACACCAAAAGAATAACAGTTTCCCCTCAAAAGACTGCAGACGAAACCAGTTTTTTCCCCTAACCCTAAGGACAGGAAAGACAAAGCCATTGGAATAAAAATCATCAAGGTATTGTGGGATGTTATAAAGGACAGTGCCAGAAAGCTCACAGAAACAGAAACCACATAAAACAGTGGTTTTCCCCTTTAAGAAAACACCAGACAAAAACACCAGCTGAAAGGTAAATTTTAAGTATACCCATTAAGACAAAGGCTAAAAATAGCTCGCCTGGAACTCCCCTTTTCCTGTTTCCTGGCAGAACTAAAGACAAAAGATCTGGGACCATGATTAACCCAGGAAAACAGGAAAACAAAAGCAGGGCAATCAGAAACCATCAAAACCCATCAAGCTTCAGGAGCTCACAATGCAGCACACAACTCAACATATGAAAACATCCAGGAGTCACGTAAAAGGTTATTGCTGCAAGAAGCAACCACATCACAATTACCTCAACAACCAGGTATCATACAGAAACACACAAAACCTTGCAAAGCTGCCTTGCACCAACCTGGCCTGCCCATAGAAAAGCAGCCACTTTATGTGCCTCAAAGTGGCTGCTTTTATATGTGCAGGCTGATGCATGGTTTGGGAGATCTTGTGTGTTTCACAAATCTGTCCCACTTTTATAGCTAGTTCTTCTTACTTGCTACTATAGCAATAGCAATAGCAGTTAGACTTATATACTGCTTCATAGGCTTTCAGCCCTCTCTAAGCGGTTTGCAGAGTCAGCATATTGCCCCCAACAATCCGGGTCCTCATTTTACCCACCTCGGAAGGATGGAAGGCTGAGTCAACCTTGAGCCAGTGAGATTTGAACAGCCGAACTGCAAAACTGCAGTCAGCTGAAGTAGCCTGCAGTGCTGCACTCTAGAAGAAGAAGAAGAAGAAAGTTTATTTATATGCCGCCCTTTTCCCTGGGGGGACTCAGGGCGGCTTACAACTCAAGGGGGGGGGGGAAACAAACATTTAACACATGAGAACAATACATAATTAAAAAACACAACATTCATACCATTCGGGTGGGTTACAGTCTTTAGCCCCAGGCCTGACGGGATAGCCAGATTTTAAGGGCTGTGCGGAAGGTCTGGAGGATGGTGAGGGTACGAATCTCCATGGGGAGATCGTTCCAAAGGGTCGGAGCTACTACCGAGAAGGCTCTCCTCCGCGTGGTTGCCAGTCGACACTGACCGGCAGATGGAACTCGGAGGAGGCCTAATCTATGTGATCTAATTGGTCGCGAGGAGGTAATTGGCAGTAGGCGGTCTCTCAAGTACCCAGATCCACTACCATGAAGGACTTTATGGGTGACAAGTAGCACCTTGAAGCGTACCCTGAGATCGACAGGTAGCCAGTGCAGCTCACGGAGGATAGGTGTTATGTGGGTGAACCGAGGTGCACCCACAATCGCTCGCGTGGCCGCATTCTGGACTAGCTGAAGTCGCCAGATACTCTTCAAGGGCAGCCCCATGTAGAGCACATTGCAGTACTCCAGCCTAGAGGTCACAAGGGCATGAGTGACTGTTGTGAGGGCCTCCCGGTTCAGGTAGGGGCGCAACTGGTGCACCAGGCGAACCTGGGCAAATGCCCTCCTGGTCACAGCTGCACCACTGTGCACTCTAACCACTGCACCACCTTGGCTCATCAAATAAAGAGACGTGAAAGCCTATTTTCAGCTTTTTATTTAATCCCCTTCCAACTGTACATTTTTAGCCACCATCACATAACACATATTGTATATTTTTTCATAGGAAAAAGCAAATGATTCTGAAGACTACCCAAGATTTCGTGTGGAGGAATAAGTACTCAGTCTTTCTCTAGGTCAGGAAGAAAAAAAGGAAGGAAATATAGTTTACATAATAAAGGTCAACTTCTTTCTTCCTCCTCCTCGGTTTCTGTCAGTCATTTTTGCAGGTGTTTCAGAGATTTTTCATTATTTTGACAGTTTAGTTATTTCAAAAAAAGTCCCACCATTAATAGATAGCCCCAAAGCATCTAGGGATGATGGTGGTGGTGGAGATGATGATGATGATGGGGATATCCATTCAGTTCAACTCTTGGCAATTCTATGAGTCAGATCTCTCCACATCTTCCAACCTTAGACAATTTCTTTGAGTTGTTGTATCTGGGCATATTCCACCCTAATATGGTTCATTTGTACTCGTCATAAAAAATATTCTGATAAAAAGCAAAGGGAAACCACAAGTAATAAATCTTACTTTAAGATCTGAGGTTTATTGTTTCATGAGTAATTTGGAACATGAAAAGCCAACATAGCAATGCAATTGCACAGCAAAACTTACATTTTAAACCATTGCAATGGGTTTCTAATGAGAGATAGCAAGTCGTACAAGGACTACTATTTGGCAAAGGACACCATTCTCATCTCAAGCCACATTACTTATACCTTCTTTTTTACTGACCTGCACATTCCATAGTTTCACTTCCTTGTTCCTTCTTACTTTCTTACTGACTGTCATTGACTATCACTCTCTGCAAACACCCGTGTGCATTTGAAGCTCTCAGCTATTTGTTACTTTCAGTTCCTCATTTCCCACCATCTCATTCTTCCTGCTCTAAATATATCCATTTCAAGTACAAACTTTGCAAAAAATGCAGACACAACTCAACACATTAGAAATATGTCTGGTACATTTTGCAATTATGTTAGTTTAAAACTTTGGTTCAGTGAGGCCTTTAAGCTCACTCCTAAGCCTATTGCCTACAACTTTCCAATGGATATAGCTCTCTTCTCACATCCCCTTGTTTCTTTGATAATCTAATTAATTATTACTCCCTCTTCTTTTATTAGGTGTCCACCATGCTCTTCTAGTTCATAATGTATAGTTAACCTCTGTTTCCCTTTTGTGTGTGCATGAGTCTTTAACTCAGTATTGATTGCTGGTGAATGCTACTTTTCAAGATTTCAGAACTGATTTCCCATTGCCTCCACTTAAGGATGGAGTGATATCAGCAAGCTTCTGGAGATTATAATTTAATGGGGAAACTGTTGTGGCCCAGCAGGAGCCGTTGGAGCTGCCACCAGACTTCGACAGCGAGAGGCCCTATGAGTCGGCTCTGGAGGATGTGGAGAACCCTGGACAGGGTTCCGACTCCAAGCATGGCACAGGGAGGCTGGTTGGCCACCAGGAGGCACTGAGCCTTGGAGCAGTGGGGAGGAGATAAGGGAGAGTGAGCTGGATGCCAGTAGTGAGTTGTTCCTGGATGCATGGCATCAAAGAGCTAATAGGCGTCAGGAACAGTTGCGCAGTTACAGAAGGTAACTGCACTCAGCTGGTGATCATTGGGCTCCTCTCCAGACTATAAAAAGACTCCTTGTGCAAATGCCCCTCTTTGCAGAAGTCAACGCAGCATTGAATGTCGGAGGACATTACTGTGAGCTTGGCAGGCTGAATTGCTGCCAAGCCTTATCTGTGTTTATTGCTGCCCAAGCTTGTCTGTGCTGGTTTGCTGCCAAGGACCGGTCTGTCTGTTAATTACATGCCATCTTTGGCTCGGAGTGTACTTTGGTGTGGAACGAGGTGGGTCAGAACAGGAGACTATATTTTAGTAAACAAATTTTTCACTAGAAGATGTTTGCAAATCAAAGACCTGCTTATAGTGTCATATTCTTCAAGAGCAGAAGATATTTTCCTTTTAATTTTTTCCAGAATTTTCTAAAATTGTATTTTCCAAATCATAATGAAGCAAATTATTCTCCCAACCCACCAACACACCTAAACACTTACACATGCATACATAAAACTAAATTTTATTTTGTGAACTGCCCAGAAGCAGTTGGATTCAGATGGCATAAAAACTTAATTAAATAAATTAAATCATTAAGTTTACATTTAAATTAACAGAGAGTACATATAGTGGTTAGACTATATTTTGAATTAAAACATACATGCCTTTGCTTAACTATTTTATAAATTATAATTAAGCTCAAAAGACTTTGTTTTAGAAGCCCAATTATTAAATAATCACCTAACATATTCCTAGATGATAGGACTAGATCTATAGTGTGAAAGGTATTCCAAATTGTTTTTTCCAAGAACTGTTTTATTTAATGTACATGAATGCCTGAAGAAATAGATAGATAGATAGATAGATAGATAGATAGATAGATAGATGATAGACAGACCTGTGTGTGTGTATGTTTGTTTGTTTGTGTGTGTGTGTGTGTGTGTGTGTGTGTATGTATATGTAGATGTATTGTGTCACAGCCCCTGGTATGCCCAAATATGGGAGGGAGCATACTGCTTCCCTTTTCTGTCTTTCGGCTCACCCTAGGAGCCAGAAAAGGGAAGCAGTATGCTCCCTCCCATATTTGGGCATACCAGGGGTTGTGACACAATACATACCTATTGTGAAGTTTCCAAAAGCTGACCTAATTAATTTACGAGTCTCAAGACAAAGTTAAAAAAACCCCATTCATTTATTTAGGATTAACATCTTGGCATGGACTTCTGTGGAGCCGAACTAAATCCCACTTAATGGCATCTGAACTTTACCCCTGTGTCCCCTCCCCTCTGCCTGAAGTCATCAATCATAGTATCCAACAGGACGTTACAGCAAGGTTCTGGACATGCACATTCACACCCCAGTTTTCCTGGTCATCTCTTCATTGTGGCGCAGATGGTACATCTTTTCACAAAACTATCTACATTTTCCTTCATGCCAGGACACCAGAATTGCCTCTGGGCTAAGTGTAAAGTCTTTAGGAACCCAAAGTGGCCTGCCAGTTTGCATCATGACTCCTCTGGGGAATTAGGGTACGTAGGGATTCTGGGTGTAGAGTTTCATCCCCTTCCATGCAAGGTCATCTCTTTTTCTCAAGATGTGTTGGTTGTTTTGGAACCAGGGGTCTGCTAGCAGTTGGTTTTGAGCCTCGTGGTTAGGTCGCTTGGAAGTTGGTCTTGCCGGTCACAGCATTGCCGTCTGGTGGTCACTTGGGCAGCGGTTTGGGTACAGGGAATCATGGCGTCCACTATATGCTCCCGCTTGCATTTGTACTGAGGCATGCAGGAGAGGGCGTCAGCTAGAAAGTTCCTCTTCCCTGGAATGTGCTTTAAAACAAAATCAAAACGGTTGACATATTGAGCCCATTGGACTTGTTTGGGTGCCCCTATTGTCACGCCAGTTAAGGCGTATGGGTCAGTCCGTATTTGTGGGGATTTTAAGTCAACATTAAATAAAGCCTTACAGGTCCATCCTTACCCTGTCCCTGTGGTGGTCTGAAGCCTCAAAAATTAAAGTGTCACCTTGGAGTGCCATCAGTTGAGTTCCTTGGTTTCTTGATTGATAGCCAGGGCATACAACCAACCCCTTCCAAGGTCAATGCTATTTTGGCGGCTCCCGTTCCCACCTCTAAAGTTGATTTGCAGGCATTTCTGGGGTTGCTTAATTTTTATTCTGTATTTTTGCCCCATAAGACCACTGTAGCAGAACCCTTGCACCAGCTACTAGATAGCTCAGCCCCGTGGGTCTGGACGAACTGCAAATCTCAGACATTTGCAGCTGTTAAGAATTTACTGACCTCTTCTGCTGTATTGATGCAATACAGCGAACGGCTTCCATTAGTATTGGCCTGCGATGCTTTGCCCTTTGGGGTGGGTGTGGTGTTGAGCCATGTTTTGCCCACTGGCCTTGAGGCTCCCATTGCATTTTGTTCCCACACCTTATCAAGGGCAGAGCGGAATTAAGGAGGCCTTCGCTGCCATTGTGAGAATTAAACAATGAAATGTCTGACCATAAAGATAGTAATGAAATTGTTTAATTCCCTCAACAGCAGCCAAGCCCTCCTTATCAAGTTGGCTATAATTCCTTTATTAGGTCTGCTGGCGGGGGATCGTCCTACCCTGCTGGTTTTGTCCCCGTGCATGCTGCGGTGAACGGAATTTTTGGCATCCTACAACTATTCCCTGTTTTATAGGCTGGGCAAGGCCATCGGGCATGCGGATGCCCTCAGCTGTTGCCCTTTACCCATTTTGGTTTCAGACTCCGCTCCTGTTTCCACTGTTTTTTCTAGTGGATGATGGCAATCTACACCTTTCCCCGTCGACATTGCCTGTTATTCTAGGAAGGATGCTCTGTTGTCCAAGATGCTGGAGTGGGTCCAGTGGGGGTGGCCTCAGGGGCCAGTGGTGCCAGCCTTTTCCCCTTTCCTTAGCCACCGCACAGAGCTCTCTGAGCTCCAAGGGTGTTTGTTATGGGGGACCAGGATTGTAATGCTGGTGGAATTGCAGGCTGTTGTCCTCACCCGCCTCCATGATGGCCATCCGGGCATAGTTCAGATGAAGGCACTTGGCCACACCTATGCCTGGTGGCCTAATATGGGCGCTGACATTATGTCCTGGGTTCAGCAATGATGCCCGTGCCAACAAAGCCGGCCGGTTCCCCCCGCTGTTACGGTTCATGACTGGGAGACACCACGGAGCCCATGGTCTAGGCTCCATCTTGATTTTGCAGGGCCGTTGGAGGGACATACGTATCTCTTTGTGGTGGTGGATGTGTTGTCTAAGTGAATAGACATCTGCCCCATGACATCTATCACCTCAGATGCAACCATCAGGGTGCTGGGCAAGCTATTTGCGATGCACGGGCTGCCGGATACTGTTGTATCCGACAATGGCCTGCAGTTTACGTCGGGTACCTTTCAGACATACTTAGCTTCCCTGGGGATTAGGCACGTTTTTGTGGCTCCTTACCATCCGGCAGGCAACAGTTTGGCAGAGGGAGTGGTGCGCTCGGTTAAGGACGCATTACGTCGCCTTGGCCCTGGTAGTTGGCACACTCGACTTGCCACGTTCTTGCTAGTGCAACATACTACTCCGTGCCAGATTGTACGTCAAGCTATCAAAATGTGAATTCCACTGTGCATGGTTAGACTACTTGGGTTACCGAGAGTCAAATGAGGGAATAGAGATGGACCCAGCCAAAGTGCAAGCCATCTTAGGCTGGCAACCCCCTCGCACCCACAGACAACTACAAAGTTTCCTAGGTTTTGTGAACTTCTACAGGCAATTCGTCCCCTCCTTTGTGAAAATTGCCAAACCCCTAACAGATCTCCTAAAGACAGGGAGCCCAGGAATGAAACCACATCTGGGACAACCCCTACAGTGGGACCTAACCTGCCAAGAGGCATTCAAAACACTAAAATAAATGTTTGCAAAGGAGCCAGTGCTGAAGCATCCTGAACCAGAGCAACCTTTCGTGATCCAGGCAGATGCCAGTGACATGGCAGTGGGAGCAGTGCTACTCCAAAGAAACAACCAAGGAAACTTACAACCCTGCACCTACACCTCCTGCAAGCTCACAGACACAGAGAGACGATGGGCCACATGGGAAAAGGAGGCTTTCATAGTGAGATGGGCACTGCTAACCTGGGGACATCTGTTGGAAGGGAGCCACAAACCGTTTGAAGTTTGGGCCGACCACAAAAATCTGGAGACGCTTAGGTACATACACACGCACACGGACAACTTTTATCCTTCAGGTTTATGATTATTTATTGCTCAATAGTTTTGCCCCAGTTATACATACACACAAACATACACCAGAGCTGGTATTCAGCCAGTTTGCACCAGTTCATGCAAACCGTTAAGGGAAACTTGGCCCTGATCGCTGAACCAGAAGCAACCTCTGCCTAACCACACCCCATGCCCAGTCACCTCTTGCTCGCCCAAACCGCCGGGTCGCCACTCGCTCACCCCACCCGCCTGCTCAACACTCACTCACCCTGCCCATTCCAGCCCTATATATATTGTCTTCGCTTCACCACACAGCCCAGCTACTTGCCTCGCATCGTCAGTCACTCCTCATATGAGCTGATCTCCCTGGCGGAACTTGCTTGTGCATGCACAGTCTGCTTCGTGGCTTGCCTGCCTAAGAAGATTTCATCTTCTGCAGTGCCTGCATCCCAACAAAGCTGCCTCCTCCTGCCTACAGGTAAGCACTTGCTATCCCCCCCCGCCCACTCCCAGGGCTCACATAGGTCGTGAAGCTGCTGGTGTTGCAGCCGCATGGCTGTGGCCTTGCTTGCTGCTGCCCCATCACTGTCCCCAGGCTTGCATAGTTTGCAAAGCTGCCAGGGCTGCTTGCCACTGTTCCTCCCACCATCCCTGGGCTTGCGTAGGTTGTGAAGCTGGTGGTTCTCACCTGCAGACTTGCTTGCCTCCCCATCCATCCCTGGGCTCATGTAAGTTGCAAAGCCACCGGCGCTGCAGCTGCATTGCTGCAGCCTTCCTTGCCACAGCCCCATCCCACCCCACTGTCCCTGGGCTCACATAGGTTCCAAAGTCCTCAGTGCTTGGCTAAGGCCTTGCTTGCCACCCCCACACCATCCCCAAACTCATGCAGGTCACAAAGCCACTGGTGCTCCAGCCGTGTGGCTGCAGACTTGCTTGCCACCGCCCCACCCCTGTCCCTTGGCTCACATAGGTCACGAAGCCCCTGGTGCTTGGCTGCGGTCTTGTCCCCCCCCCCCCTAATTCTCAGGCTCATGTAGGTTGTGAAGCTGCGAACTGTGCCCCTGAGTGGCTGTGGCCTTGCTTGCTGCTGCAACCACATTTTATGTGAATCAATAAGTGTTTTTATATGTTGAGATTTGTGCAGCTTTGTGAGCTCCTGCAGCTTGATGGGTTTTGATGTGTTTCTGATTCCCCTGGGTTTTGTTTCCCTGCTTTCCTGGATTAATCTTGGTCCCAGGTCTTTTGTATTTCCTACCGTGGGGGTTAATTCTGCCAGGAAAGAGGAAAAGGGGAGTTCCAGGTGAGTTATTTTTAGCCTGATACCCCTTATATTAATGGCTGTGTCAGCCTCTGCCTTGCTGCTGCTTCGGCTGCCATTGAAACGGGGAAGGGAGGGCAGGGTATTTGGGATGGGAATCATTATGTGCTAGAGGAATATTCTAGAAGCTGTCCTGACCATCTCATTGCCCATGTGGAGGAAGGGAGTTTCCCGCCAAGGTTAACTGTCCAGCATTCCACCCTGATGATGTTTTTTGAAGATATCCCCCACCTGACAGTTGGGTGAATTATTATTGGACTATGGACTGGGGTGCCAAGGGGAGGGGATTGACCTATACATGATATTCATTGCTTTCGCGCCCAATTAACCAGACTCAGCTTTGCTTTGCTACTATTCGTTTGTAATTAGTAAAAGTACATTTGATTTCAAACAAATGAAGTTGAGTGGTTTTCTTTCCTGATTATTAAATGAAGCAGCACCTGACAATAAGCTGAGTCTCACCTCGCACCCAACCTGGAGCGAACACCTTCCGAGGGGGGTGCCCTCACAGAAGGAAAAGAAAAATGTCTTTACATGAAAGCGACCAGGAAGAAGAAATGGGTGCAATGGCAACACCACCTTTAACAGAAATGCTGGCCGACCTGAGGGTGGAGGAACCTGCTGTTCGACCCAGGTGGACTTGGGGTGTGGGACAGAAAGAGGAACCTGAGGAACTACTAACTGGAGTCATGAGGAGGAGACCCAAAATGCTGACTGGCGTGGCTCTAGGGAGGAAGACTGCAAAATGTCCCAAGCCATGAAGCTCCTCGAAGAGACATGGAGTGAACGCCGTGCTCGAGAGAGTGCTGTGGAAAGGGATTCAGCAGAGGAGAAAAGGTACCCGTTGCTTAGCTTAAAGGAGACTGGGGGGCCTGAAGGGGTGTGTGCGCAAGAAAACCCAGCACCGACCTCTCCCCCTGTGGCTAGAGACATTCCGAGAGCGGGGGGGGCAGGTGACGCCGGATGGCTAAGGTCCCACCCTTAAGTGTAAAGTATGATGGAGAACCTAGCGGTTTGGGGCTGTTTATTATTCAGGTCTAGAATTATATGCAAATATATGGTCCTGATCTGGATTCTGATGAATCTAAAGTAAGAATGGTGTTAATGGCCCTAGAGAAGAAAGCAGCTGACTGGATGGTCGGATTACATAATAGTAACTCCCGCTCCTGAGGAATTTTGATGACTTTATGGCAGCAATGGGGAGATATTTTGATGACCCCCTCACCGAGCACCGAGCTAGGTTAAAATTTACGACCCTCAGACAGGGGAAAAAGACTGTGCCTGAATATGTGCAGGAATTCTAAGAGTTGTCGGCTTATATGAGGGGATGGTCTGAAGAAGCCTTGTTGGATCGATTCGCAGATGGCTTGAATAGAGATATTTACCAGCAGTGCGTAAACAGACACATTCCCCACCACTTGGAGCCTTGGTATGAGAACGCTGCAGATATTGAGCTTGATTTGACTAGACTTCATTGCAAGGAAGAGGGAGAAGTTGAGGATTCCCCTCCCCCACCAAACCCCCCTCCCAAAGGGTGAAAAAGGGGGTAGAGGAGGTTTCACAGGCAAAGTCAAACCCTCCGCTTGTTTCCGCTATGGAAAGGAGGGGCACCGTGCTGTGAATTGCTGAGTCAAGCTGACCCACTCCTCTCTGCCCCCCCCAGAAGGAGAGGAAACCTGAGAAGGCTCCCTGCAAGAGAAAAGAAACCACTTTGGGTGGGGAGGAGACTTCTCAACGCTTCGAGCCAGAGGAGGGAGGAAACGGGAGTCCCAGCTCATCTGACGATAGTGACTATGAAGATGTTGACCGCTGGGTAAGTTCCCGCTCAGGGCCCATGCTCATCCCAGTTGAGCTTAGAGTGCCCTCTTCTGGCGCAAAAGAGAAACTTCTAGCTCTTTTATATTCTGGTTGCTCACATTGCATAAGCCCTGAAATAGTTGAGAAAATGGGCTTGAAACTGAAAGCTTTGAAAATCCCTATTGCTTTTTGCCAAATAGATGGCTCTATTGCGGGGGGTGGTCCTGCTCATTTTTCTACTGAACCCATCGAGATGTGGATGGGAACCCACCAGGAAGTAATAACTTTTATTGTGGTCCCAGGGATGGACCGCCCCCTTATTTTGGGACTCCCTTGGCTCCGTAGGTGGAACCCATGCATTAATTGGAGAGAAGGGTGGTTACGGATCCGGACTGCCACACCCCCTGAGGGGAAAATAGAGGCTCCAGAGTCTGCTAATACTGTCCCCACACTGGCGGCCAGGGGCCAGGAGAAAATTGAGGGGGAGGAAAGAATTCCAAAGGAATATTGGGACCTCAAAGATGTTTTTAGTGAGAAATCTTCTGATAAATTACCCCCTCATAGAGCCACAGATTGCACCATTGATATTTTACCTGGGGTGAAGCTCCCAAAACCCCAAATATATTCAATGACCCCTAGAGAGATGGAGGAAATGAGGAAATTCATTGATAAAAACTTGGAAAGGGGCTTCATTGAACCAGCGAGGCCCAAGGTAGCTGCACCAGTATTGTTCAGAGAAAAGAAAGATGACTCCTTCAGATTATGTGTTAATTTCAAAAATTTAAACTGCATATCTGCCCAGAACCTCTACCCTTTACCACTGATGAAGGACATGCTGGCCCAACTAGGGAAGGAGAGGATTTTCACTAAATTGGATCTACGGGAAGCATACTATCAGGTCAGAATTAAGGAGGGAGATGAATGGAAAACTGCTTTCAACTGCCCCCTTGGTTGCTTCCAATTTTGAGTCATGCCATTTGGCCTCCAGGGGGCGCCAGCAGTCTTCATGCAACTGATTAATGAGGTTTTCCATGACCATCTTTACAAAGGCGTAATGGTCTATTTAGACAATATCCTTATTTACACGGAGACACGTGAAGAACACGTGAAGCTTGTTCGCATGGTTCTGAAGAAACTCCGGGCTGCAGAACTGTATGCCAAATTGTCCAAGTGCGAATTTCATCAGGAAAGGATTGATTACCTCGGCTATCGAATCTCCCACAAGGGGATAGAAATGGACCCCGCTAAGGTCAAGGCTGTCACCGAATGGGAGGCCCCATGTACAAGTAAGCAATTACAGAGGTTTTTGGGATTTGCTAACTTCTATCGTCAGTTTATTCCCTCATTCGCTAAGATAGCTCTCCCTATAACTAACCTCCTTAAATCAAAAGGAGGAGCTAAGCCCAAACCTAGCAAACCATTGGACTGGACTATGGAATGTCAAACTGCTTTCAAAAAGCTGAAACGCCTCTTTGCAGAGGAACCTGTCCTGAAGCACCCAGACATGGACGCGCCTTTTGTGGTCCAGGCTGACACCAGTGATGTGGCAGTGGGGGCGGTACTGCTTCAAGCAAATAGCCAAGGTAAATTACAACCCTGCGCTTACACCTCTCGCAAACTGATTGACACAGAAAGATGTTGGGCTATTTGGGAGAAGGAGGCTTTTGCTGTTCGTTGGGCTTTAACAACCTGGCACCATTTTTAGAGGGCATCAAACACCCTTTTGAGGTGTGGACTGACCATAAAAATTTGGAGGCGTTGAGAACCCCCCAGAAAACTTTCTCCTAAACAGATGCACTGGGCTCAACATTTCAATAGATTCAATTTTACTTTGAAATACATTCTGGGAGGAAAAATTTTTATGGCTGATGCTTTGTCCAGACTTCCACAGTACAACTGTTCAAAGCTCAGTGTTGTCCAACCTGTCATTCCCACAAAATGCCTGGCTGCTCCTGTTGTCACTAGAAGTCAAACAACTTCAAAATTGGAGGTCACAAAAGACTTTATCTCTGACCTAAAGAAGACCCTTGCAAAGGATGACTGGTTCCAACAACACATGAATGAATGCACTATAAAAGATGGATTGGGGCAAAATTATACGTCCCTGTGTCCATTAGGATCATCATACTCCAACGGGCTCATGACTCTCGCATGGCTGGACACTTTGGTTTCATCAAGACCCTGCATGTTGAAATAGCCAGCCCCACCGTAACTATGAATGTTGTGTATTTTAAATTGTTGTTTGTCTATTTGTTTATTTATCCCCTTCCTTTGTTTATTGTAAGCCACCCGGAGTCCTTCGGGAGTGAGCGGCATACAAGACCAATAAAATACAAAATACAAATACAAATAATGCATCTCGTTAAGAGGCAATTTTGGTGGCCTTCATTGAAAAAAGACATTGAGAGTTATGTAGCTAGTTGTCCCGGCTGTGCCGCGGCGAAACGCCCTCCGGGAAAACCCCAGGAATTGCTCCAGGCGGTAGCTCACCAGTAGTCCCGTGGAAGGAGATCTCTATGGATTTCATTGTTGAACTTCCAGAAAGTCAAGGAAACACAGTTATCTGGGTTGTTACTGACTTATTCTCCAAGCAAGTTCATTTCATTCCTTGCTCCAAGATCCCTTCCGCTAAATCTCTCACTAAGATGTTCATCTCACATATATATCGCTTATGTGGGGTACCCGACCGCATCATTTCAGATAGGGGTGTTCAGTTCACCTCCCAATTCTGCAAGGAATTCCTAAAACAGAGTAGCTCCACCCAGGGGTTAAGCTCCTCCCACCATACTCAGACTAATGGGGCCTGCGAGAGGACTAATTCTGTGCTGGAACAATATCTACATTGTTTCATCAACTACCAGCAAGATGATTGGGTGGAATTGTTGCCTCATGCTGAAGTGGCTTACAACAATTCCGTGCACAGTAGCATTGGCTTTACCCCTTTCTGTGTGGTATACGGGCAAGATTTTGTGCCCATTCCAGAGATTCCTTGCAAGCAGCTGCAAGTATCTTCACTATCCGAGTGGAGTGGCCACCTTCGGGAGGTGTGGCCTTTGACACTCCGGGCTCTAGATGCTGCACACCGCGCTCATAAGAAACATGCTGATAGAAAACGGACTAAGCCCCATGAATATAAAGTTGGTGATCGGGTTTATTTATCCACTAAGTTCCTTCAAACGACTCAGAAGTCGAAGACGTTGGGCCCCAAATATGTTGGCTCGTTTCCAATTATCAAGATCATCAACCTTGTCTCCGTCTGCCTCCAGTTACCTAAGCACCTCAGTCGAGTTTATCCTGTTTTTCATGTTAATCTCCTGAAGCCTGAACTTGCTTCTTCGTTGAGGGCTCCTCTTCCGCCTCCACCCACCCCACTTTTGATAGAGGGTGAGCAGCATTTTGAGGTCCGTGAGATTTTGGACTCTCGTAAACGAAGGAACCGGGTCCAATACCTTGTGGCTTGGAAGCATTTTCCCCCATCTCACACTGAATGGGTTGATAAGTCCCATGTTCAGGGTCCTCGTCTGCTCCACAAGTTCTACTCTGCCTACCCTACCCTTAAGTGTTCCTTTCAGCTGGTGTTTTTGTCTGGGGTTTTCTTAAAGGGGGAAGGGTTGGCTTGAGTCTTGGCACTGTTTTCTGAGGTTTCTGGTGCTGTGAGGTTTCTGCCACTGTCCTTTTGAGGTTTACTTCCCACAATGCCTTGATGGTTTTTATTCCAGTGGCTTTGTCTTTCCTGTCCTTAGGATTAGGGAAAAAACTGGTTTTATCTGCAGTCTTTTAAGGGGAAACTGTTGTTATTCTCTTGGTGTTTTCCTGGAACTGTCCTAGTTTGCAGTGTCCCACAGCTATCTACACATTAATAATGATCAAATACTAATATTTGCTTATCCATTTTAGTGAACTTTCCTCATATAATTGGCGTTTTCTTTTATACTTTTTAACTTTTGTTTCTGTTAGTTAGCCATTGATAAAACAAATCCCATGTTAAAAAGTATTCCAAGCCTTCTCCTTGATTTTAATTGTTAATTTATTCATTTCTTCACATTCTAATATTTTTTATTCATTTTCATATCTTTGTTTTTCCACCGTTGTACAAACACAATTCTAGCAGCTCTTAACATGTGTAAAATATGTATTCCCTTTAAAATACCCAACAAAATATTTCTGGTTTTAAATCCATATGTTGCTTTACCATTGTTTCTAACCATGACATCACTAACTCTTGAATACCTACTTGACTTGAATACAAGCTGACCAAAATGCTGAACCTAATTCATATATTCCTGCTTTTTTGAACTGAGGAATAAATTTCAGAAAAGAAATTAAATATTGCTCTGTGAATGTACCTATGAAATTCATTCTTCTTGACCTAATTTCTTAGATGAAAAACTATATCTTTCTTGTTTGTTCGACCCCAATCACATCCTGAAAAGACTGTACATTGTTGGTTGAAAACAGAGATCCCTTACATTACCTGTAGTCCTCAGCTTACAGAATTGGCCTTGGATGATCCAAAACCATCACAAGCACCACAAACACCACTACAAGCACAACCACTTGAACTTGGAGAAAGCAGCAAGCCAATCTTGGAAATTGAAAGTAATCTTCCTGACTGCTGGACATTGCATCAGTATAGCAACTTTCAAGAGAAATATGAGGAACTAGAAGTTTCAAACAAAAAATTAGGTTGCAAAACATGACTTCGGAAAAAAGAAAGGTGTTCATGTATCCAAAGAATGGAAACATTTCAAGATTGAGGCAGCAGGAAAAACTAAAGAAGTACAAAAAAAGACAGAACATTTTTCATCAAAAGCTCACACAATTTGCACAGAGAACTTAAAACAAAGGGAGCAGGATGCTATAATAAAAGGAATTGATAAGATGTCTGAAAAATATTTAGGTACCACTTGTAGAATATTCAAAAAAGTTTACAGCCTGGCAAAAGACATAGAAGATGCAATAGAATTGCAAATTGAAAATGGACTAGATATGGGCATAGGATTACATTCATGGTCAACTGCAGTGAAAATAGTTGATTTCGTTGTAAAAGAAATTAAAACTGAAATGTTTACTAGCATTATTGAACAGAATCTGAAAATATGTTTGATTATTGATGAAGCCTCAATGCAATCATGAAAAACAGATGTGATAATTTTCGTAAAAGTTGAGGATTCAGATAACCCACCAAAATTTTTTGTTGAGTTTGTTGAATTGGAAAAACAAGATGCAGAGACAATACGTTGTTCAGTTCTGGAAAGTTTACATAATGTTGGGTTTACTAAGAACTACTTACAAAAATATTTAATAGCATTTTGCTCTGATGGTGCCAGCATTATGCTTGGAGAAAATCTGGTCTGAGCACTAGAATAGCAAAAGAGCTTCCAAACATCATAATATGGCACTGCTTAAACCATTGCCTTCAACTTGTTTTAGATGACACCATAAAGGAAATTAAGCAACTAAATCATTTTGAAATATTTATTGACAAGGTATACACTACTTTTCATAAATACTATAAGAGGCAAATGGAACTTTTCAAAATATCTGAACAATTTGGAATTGAAATTGTATAAATTGGTAGAGTTTTGGGACCAGGATGGGTTGCCTGTAGTTTAAGGTCAACCCTAGCTGTGTGACATACTTATCCAGTGCTACATCAGTATTACCATGCAAATGAAAAATACTCAGGTATGGCTGCCCATCTTGAAAATACATATTTTATGACTGATTTCACATTGATGATTGACATTCTAAATGAAATTCTCTTCTTTCAAATGCACTGCAAGGAAGAAATACAGACATCATAACGGCTGAAAAACTTGTGCTGAGAGCAATTAAAGCATTTGAAATGCTTAGAAAGGGAAAGGGTCCGTACCCAAAAAAAAGATTGATGAATTAATTACTTCAGAAATCTTCAAAAATATAAAATTTGTACAAAATCATTGATTTGTTGGACTTCCTCAGGAAAGACTTGTTGAAAGCACCATAACAAATTTGAAGAAAAGACTAGTGGATTGTGAACATTTAAAAACAGGTAGCCAATTGCAAGACATGAATAAATTATGTTTTCTCAATTTTTTGGAGCCAGATTACTGGAATATTGAAGTAGTAGTAATTCCATGGCCCGAAGCTGAAGAACAATTGCTTGAATTTAATGGCATTTTTAATTATGAAATTAATATGAACGATTATAGAGATTTCATAGAAAATGTTTTAAAAGATTCAAAGAACTATGCAATTCCTGAGAGTATTAAAAAAGCTAAAATATTGTCAGAACAATTGCTGTAAGTTCAGCAGAAACGGAAAGGGGTTTTTCAAAAAATGAACTGCATATAATCAGAACACAGAACACTGTTTCCAACATAACCAACCTGATGACCATTAGTGTAATTGGCCTACCTCTAAAAGAATGGGACCCTATTCCTACCATCAAAAAATGGTTAAGAGCACAGCCTCACACAGCCAATGATCCGAGAGTCAAGATGAAGAAAAGTGCAAGTGAGGAGGGTGCCAATGAAAGAACGATGTGGAAACATCTTAAAGTTAAAGACAAATAACACTTTTATGTAAGTACTTGTGTACCTCTTTTATTGTTTTATTTTTATTTAAGCAGTAAGTGCAAGAAATTAAAAACTTCCTTTTTGTATAACTCCTTTTTGCAGGTCATTCATTAGTGATGTTGATGACACACAACACTTTTATCATTTTTATGTAAGTACTTGTGTGCCTCTTTTATTGTTTTGTGTACTTGTTTTATTCTTATTTAAGTAGTATGTGCATGAAATAATAAACTAACTTTTTGTAGGTCATTCATTAGAGCAAAGAAGTCAGTGACATCGACATGGCCATACCACCTGGTCACATGACCACTAAGCCATGCCCACCCAATCACATGGCCACAGACCATGCCCACCCAGTCACATGGCCACCAACCCATACCCATCCCAGTCACATGACCACCAAACCACGCCCACCAAGCAAGTTACACCCACAGAGCCAGTAGTAAAAAAAATTGAATCCCAACACACACACAGAGAGCTTTTATCCTTCAGGTTTACAATTATTTATTGCTCAAGAGTTTTGCCTCAATTATGTATTCAATTAGCTTCTTCCTGCCTTGCAAATGAATTTGACTATTGCCATCCATTTCTTTCTCCCTGCCAACAAAAGTTTGTGTTATCATTTATGAAAAATCAATGTGTTTCATGTTGTTCGGAAAAGAATGCTGTTCTGTCCAATAGCTGTAAATGAGAGGACATTTAAGCTACAAATCTTTGTCACTGAAGCATGAAAAAAAACATTGGTGTTCCTGCTGGAAAACAGCATGGTTTCTAAAGGATGAAGTTACCTCATTGTAGGTCCACACCAAATTATTTACCTGGAGGAAAAACCAGAGGGGGAGAAAACTTTTCACATAACCACTTAAAATCACAGTATGGAAAGAAAATAATGATATTAATTGTATTGTATTGGGATTAGGAGTAGCTTTGTCTAAAAGGGATATTACTTTTTTCTTAATTTAATTTTTTTTCTTAAAGAATACTCTAATTATATTATTTTGATTTATCTAAAATTAGCGAAGTATATGATAACATGTAGTTCTATACGTTTCTTCATGTAGGTGCCAATTTTTATTGGCCACATAGAAGTTTTCTGATGATTTACTCCCAATTAATCTCTCCAGGTCTTTTAAAAATGCACTCATTACCATTCATCTAACTATATATTATAAATTTAACGAAGGAAGAAGTGAGCGGGAGAAGAAGGAAAGCTATTCCAAAAGCTAGAAAGTTGAGAGTTATGAAGTAATTTTAAATAACTACCTTTTCAAAGTGAGTAACTCTACACAACACCCAAAACTTCCTGAACAGCTAACTTGAAATATATGTTCTCCAATTATTCTGTAACTGTTTAATATATTTGTAAATAATTATGAATTCTAGTTTGTTAAATTAAAATAATGTAGGTGTAGTCATAAGAGGGCAGAATAAATTAAAATTAATATGATATATGCATATATACATACATACACACACATACCAGAGGATGCAGGGGTGGGCTGCTATGGGTTCACCTGGGTTCGGGAGGACCCATAGCTAATGTTATGGCCAGTTTGGAGAACCTCCAAATCCCACCCCTCGTTGGCCCCACCCCCACCCCCTCCCCTCCCAGGAGTCTCCATACCTCATTTTGGATGCAAGGTAAGTGCAGGGTCCGTGCATAGGCTCAGGGAGGGGCGGGGAAATTAGCCTCCTGAAAGTTCTGGAAGCCTACTCTGGATGACTTCTGGAGTCTGGGGGGGGGGGGGGAGGAAGTTTTCAGCTCCAGGCTTCAGAGGTTTGAGGAAAGCCTCTGAAGCCTGGGAAGGCAAATATTCCCCCCTCCCGCCATGGTGCAGGATGCCAACTAGGCCATGCCCACAATGGCAATGCCCACCCAGAAACAGGGCAGAGAATGTGTTGCTGAAATTTAAAATTCTAGTTTGTAAAATTGTAAAAAAATAGTAATTACAAATTCATATTTTATGCTACATTGTTTGTGGAACCCTCTCATTTCTAAGTGAGATGTTCTCAAGATATTTTAAACTACTCCAGATTTTTAAAATGAGTAGTCCTTAATGGTACCACATCCACATGGAGGGAAGTAAGTGGTGGGGTACCACAAGGTTCTATCTTAGGCCTTAGGCTCTTCAATATCTTCATAAATGACATAAATGAGGAAATAGAAGGAGAACTCTTCAAATTTACAGAAACTGGCAGGAATAGCCAACATCCATAAGACAAGCTCAGGATCCAAAAAAGATCTTGACAGACTTGAACAATGGGCCCTATCCAACAAAATGAAATTTAATGTGGAGAAAAGCAAAGTTATATACCTGGGCAACCCCCCCCCCAAAGATACAAGTACAGATTACTCCAAAACAGTAACTGTGAGAGGACCTCAGAGTCTTAGTGGATGATCACTTAAACATGTCAGCAGTGTGCAGCAGCCAAAAAAGCTAATACAATCCTTGGTTGTATAAACAGAGGCATAAAATCAAAATCATGTGAAGTATTAGTACCACTTTATAAAGCCATGGTAAGACCACACCTAGAATACTGCATCCAGTTTTGGTCACCACATTACAAAAAAAGATGTTTGAGACTTTGGAAAAAGTGCAAAGAAGAGCAATTAAGATGATTAAAGGCTTGGAGGCTAAAACATATGAAGAACGGTTGGATGATTTGGGGTTGACTAGTCTAGAGAAAAGGACTAGTGGGGACATGATAGCAGTATTCCAGTATTTGAGAGACTGCCACAAAGAAGAGGGGGTCAATTTATTTTCAAAGCACCAGAGGGAAGGACAAGAAACAATGGATGGAAAGTAATCAAGGAGAGAAGCAACCTGGAATTGAGGAGAAGCTTCCTAACAGTGGGGACAATTAACCAATGGAACAGCTTCCCTTCAGACATGGGGGATGCTTTATCACTGGAGGTTTTTAAGAAGAGACTGTACAGTCACTTGTCTGAAATGGTATAAGATCTCCTGCTGGAGCAGGGGGCTGGACTAGAAGACCTCCAAAATCCCTTCCAGCTCTATTCCACTCTGATTCTATAGTTTCTAGAAGAGGGGTGTCAAACTCAAGGCCTGGGGGCCAGATCTGGCCCATGAGGTGTTTAGATCTGGCCTGCGGGGCTGCCCTGGAAACAGCATAGAACTGGCCCACAGTGCCTCTGCCAGTGAAAAGAGAGCTCGAAAGAGCCACACATGGCCCTCATGAGTTTTGTTTTCAGCTGCGACGGCCTCTTGTAACCCCCTGCCAGTTAAAACAGAACTCGGGAGGGCCATGTATGGCTCTCCCTAGCTCAGTTTTTGCTGGCAGAGAGTTGCAGGAGGCCATCAAAGCTAAAAACGGAGCTTGGGAGCCCGTTTTCACTGGCAAAGCACTCAGGCCACCATAGGCACCCCTGCCCCAAGTGATGTCAAGCTGTCCATGCCCACCCCGGCCACATCCACCCCAGTCCTCTGAGGTCAAATACAACACTGATGCGTCCCTCAATGTAATCAAGTTTAACACCCCTGGCCTAGAACATTACTGCCAACATGGAAATTGCATCATATTGTTAGGATCATACATTGAAGTTTATTCAGTTTATTTTAGATTTAAATAAGTCAATGTAACAGACATATATTTTGCATCACAAAGCTTTGCCATACAATACACTCTGAAATATGCTTGGTTCCGTCTACCAGCCAATGTCATCTGGCCACTACCCGGGGGAGGGCCTTCTCTGTGGCGGCTCTGGCCCTTTGGAACGAACTCCCTGCAGAGATTCGGACCCTCACCTCTCTCCGGGCCTTCCGAAAAGCCGTTAAAACCTGGCTGTGTCGGCAGGCCTGGGGTCGATGAGTTCCCTTCCCCTCTCGAATTGTGTGGCTGTTGGTTGTTTTTAAATGCCCTGTACTTTTGTAGTTTTTGTGTTTTTCCCTTCCCCTCCTTGGGTTTGTGTGCCGCCCTGAGTCCCGCCAGGAATAGGGCGGCATATAAATAAAATGAAACTCGAAACTCGGTTATCATACTATATAGTACTAGAAATATTGTCTATTACCATATGCTAGTGCTGATTACTATTGCTCTATGCACCCTATTATTTACTTTTTTGCCAATGTCTTTACTGTTAAATAAAGTTATAGGCATAACATCTAAGGCAGGTCCTCTCTTTCTGTGTCTGATTTTTAAGAATGGTTATTCAGAAAAAAGTAATACACTTATTCATTTGACAGGGCATATCAGCTATTGTATTTTTCGGAGTACACGTTCCCCCCCAAAAAAAGAGTATGGAAATGTTAGTGCGTCTTATACACTGAATGTAGCTATTTTTTGGCCTCCCAAAACCCTGCCCCCGTATCCCATTTCTGCGAACAATGGGCCATTTTTCACAAAAGCGGAGGCATTTTTGCCTTTCCTCAGCCCCCAGAAGCACTCTGTAGGCTTCAGCAGGGGTGGGGAAAGGCAAAAATGCCCCAATTTTTGCAAAAAAAAAATGGCCCCCTTTTCACCCATTTTTGCCTTTTTCCAGCCCTGCTGAAGCCTGAAGAGTGCTCCTGGGGACTGGGGGGCCGGGAGCACAAAAACTTTTTTTCTTACTTACCTCTTCAAAATCTTGGTGGGTCTTATGCACCGGTGTCTCTTATAGTCTGAAAAAATACGGTACTTCACTCGCAAATCAACCCAGAATGGTAGACAATTCTCTCATCCTAAATAAGGTTAAAGCAAAAACAAAATGTACTATATGAATCCATATAATAACCCTTATAAAACTCTAGGAATGTACCACAATCAAACAGAATTAAACAATTGCCAGTGTCATAGGACAATCATAATTCAACTCCCAGGACCTATTGAACAACTACATTGTAGATTCTTTGAACACCAGATCTGAAGTGGGCTTTAGATGTTTAGTGGGAGGCTATCCCAAAGAACAGAATTTCTGAGTGAGGGAAAATAAGAGTCTACCCTGCTAAATCTTATTGGGTGGCATATATTATTGGGATTTGATTTCTATGTGGCTTTTCCTTTTTGATAACAATTTGGTCATCTGCAAGAGTTCTAATATTTCACAGACAAACAACTTTAGATAAATAAGTTCTATTTTTTCAGCTGTTTAGTTTATTTCTCTCTTACAGAAGCATGCAGAAGAGAAAAACATGTCTGAAGTACTGAAGGCAAAAAATATAGGAAAAAATATAACTCCAGCTGTCCAGATTTTCCAGTTGTCTCCAAAATTGTGAGAAAAATGTTGATTTATAACAACAACAACAACAACAACAACCCTGAGTGAATTGATATGGTTGTGGGATTTATATGCTCCATAGACGATGGACCCTTTGTGAGAGGTTCAGCCATACAGGACAGGTCTCATCAGAGAAGCCAACCAAGGAGTGCCTGTTCCATAAACAATAGGTGAAATGATATTTACAGAAACACATACAATATTGGTCATAGACAGCCCAGGTCAACAAGGACTATGCTACATGTTGAAATTCCTGGACATCTGGTGACACTAGGGTTTGTTTGTTTTTTTGCATATTTACCTTTCATGATGAAACTTTCTCTAGTTGCAGACTGTTTCCTCTTTTTTTGTAGAATTTCTGTTATTTTTGAGGCTTTGTGATTCAAGATGGCAAGAGGGATGAGCTAAGATAGCTGAGCTGGAATAAGAAGCCTGATACAATCTGAAATGAAAGCACTAAAACTAAAGCATGTGGAAACTTTCTGAAGCTATTTTTGTAATTTTGACTATTTTTGTAAGCTTTTCAGTGAATTTTATATTATTAGCTGACTTGACAGATTTGGCTTTAGGAGGTTAAACATGAAGTGTGGAAACAGCTGTGGGGGGTTGAACAGTTTCCGTTTTAACAACTTTTGATTGGTCATTTTTTGGTCATATGTTGTAAAGCACTGGGTTTTTTAGGCCTTTTCAGATAATAGTACTGATTGACCACAAGAGGGAGGCAAAAGTCTATAATATTACTGATTCTCCTTAAAAATAATCTTAGTTAAAGATTATTAAACCCAGTGAAATATAGGTTTCAAGCCTATATATCTGTAACTTATAATTTTTAGTTTTTTTCAATTTTAAATCCCAAAAGATGGCTACAAGAAAGAAGACAGAGAAGACAGAGAAATTAGAACATTTATCAGGAGATTTTAAAGCTACTTATTGATGAATACTTGTTAAAGATGTAAGAGCATATCCAAAATGTTGGATTAAAGCTGAAAACTAAGTTTCATTCACTCACCAGGGAATTTCGGGAAGAAATAAAATGTCTGAAAGGAGAAATGAAACAGGTGAAAGCCAGAATAGATTGTATGGAGCATGGATTAGAGAAGACAAACACTTTATGTGAAGCTGAACTGGATGAGATAACAATTCTGGAAGCTTGAATTAAAGAACTCCAATTAAGATTTCATGGAATACCTGAACAACTAGATGAAATTTTTCATTTCATTTTAATACAAACAATCCATCTTCCATTAAACAGTGTGTCATCTGAGTACAAATATCTTGTGCAATAACAATTAGAATTTACAACTATATTCATTATTTATCTACTCATGACTTAATACTGATATACATAACATATCTGATACTATAACAATCCTCTTCTTCACTTCTTAACTTATTTGATTCTAGTAATATATTTTCTATATTTCACTAATCTACTTTCATTTCTAACTTTCATATTTGTTCTCTAATCATCAGTAGAATAGTTCCCATGTGATATAATATTCCATTTTCTCCTTCTCTTTAACTGCAAGTGTTAACCTATTCATTTCTGGACATTCTAATATTTTCTTAATCACATTCTCATCCGTAGGAATTTCTTCACTTCTCCAGTATTGTGCAAATACAATCCTAGCTGCTGTTATTACAGGGATAATCAGATATACATTTTCTTTACTCTAAGTTTCTGGTAAAATCTCCAGCGAAAATATTTCGGGTTTCAAATCAATATCTTGTTATATCATCTTCTCCAACCACATATGTATTTTTGTCCAATATCTTTTGGTTTCTACACATAACCACCACAAATGATAATATGACCTGGGTGTCTGATGGCATTTCCAACATTTAGCTGATTTGTCTTTAAACATCTTTGCCAATCTTGCCAGCAGAAAGTGCCATCTATAAAACTCCTATATAAATTTTCTTTATATGCTGTAGACATTGTTAATTTATAGTTTCTATCGCATAGTTGCTACCATTTTTCTTTTTTATTGTTATTGTTTTTTATTTTCAAACATACACAATACAAAAAACAAAACTTAAGCATAAGGGTATTTCACTTAAGTTTCACCATTTTTAAACCTAGGTTTCTAGGTTTATTGGATTTATATGCCGCCATTCTCCCAAGGACTCAGGGCAGTGTAGAACATAAAAGAAAACACATATTACAAAAATTAAAAGGGATATTAAATAAAGTATCCAAAAAACCCAATTGATATTTACAATAAAATTTTAAAAATTAAATTAAAATTAACAACCAAATTAATCCTATATTTTATTCTATTCAGGCCAGGCCGGTTTGCTGGAAAAGCCAACTTTTTAGGGCACGTCAGAAGGACCGGAGGTCGGGGATTATGTGAAGCTCCAGGGGCAGCTCATTCCAGAGGGAAGGCGCTCCCACAGAGAAGTCTCTCCCCCTGGGGGTTGCTAGCTGACACCGTCCAGCCGTCCAGCCGACAGCACCCTGAGGAGGCCAACTTTGTGGACGGTGGGAGGCTACTGGTGGCAGTAGGTTGTCTTGCAGGTACCCTGGGCCTAAGCCATGAAGCCCTTTAAAGGTCATAATTAGTACCTTGAATCACACCCGGAAGACAACCGGCAACCAGTGCAGGCCGCCTAAAAGTGGTGTAAAATGGGAGCACCCTGTGACCCACGCGGCCACATTCTGGGTCAGCTGAAGCCTCCGGGTGCTCTTCAAGGGCAGCGCCATGTAGAGAGCATTGCAGTAGTCCAGGCAAGAAAGGACGAGGGCATGAGTGACTGTGCACAGAACATCCCAATCCAGAAAGGGGCGCAACTGGCGTATCAGGCGAACCTGGTAAAAGGCCCCGCTGGTCGTGGCCGTCAGGTGTTCTTCTAAACTAAGCTGCGTATCCAGGAGGACTCCCAGATTGCGGGGCCTCTCTGAGGGGTGTAAAGTTTTCCCCCCTATCATCAAAGATGGAACAAGATGCAAAATCGGGATGACGGAAACCACAGCCACTCAGTCTTGGAGGGGTTGAGCTTGATCCTGTTCCTCCCCATCCAGATCTGCACAGCCTCCAGGCATCAGGACATCACATTGAGGGCATCGTTTGGGTGGTTTGGGGTAGAGAAGAAAAGTTGGGTATCATCAGCATATTGATAATACCGTACCCCAAAACCACAGATGATCTCGCCCAGCGGTTTCATATATATGTTGAACAGGAGGGGTGAGAGAACTGACCCCTGGGGCACCCCACAAGTGATGTGCCTCGGGGTCGATCCCTGTCCTCCAGTCAACATGAACTGCGACCAATCCGACAGGTAGGAGGAGAACCACCACAAAACGGTGCCCCCCACTCCCAACCCCCCGAGTTGTCGCAGTAGGATACCATGGTCGATGGTATCGAAAGCCGCCAAGAGGTCTTATAGGACCAGGACAGAGGAGCAGCCCCTGTCCCGGGCCCGCCAGAGATCATCAACCAACGTGACCAATGCCGTCTCTGTGCTATACCCAGCCCTGAAACCCGACTGAAATGGATCCAGGTAGGCAGCTTCATCCAGTACTGGGGAAGCTGACGTGCTACCACACTCTTGACAACCTTCGCTACAAAGCGAAGGTTGGAGACCGGGCGATAGTTGGCTAAAGAAGCTGGGTCCAGGGAAGGCTTCTTAAGGAGGGGCCTCACCACCGCTTCCTTCAAGATGGTGGGAAAGAACCCCTCTCCTGGAGCCAGCCTCGTGTCACCTCCCGGGAAGCCGAAACTAACCAAGAGGGACATGGGTCCAGCACACAAGTGGCAGCACTGAGTCTCCCCATAATCCTGTCCATGCCCTCAGGGGTCACAGGGTCAAACTCATCCCAGATAGTCTCCACAAGATTCATCCCTGTCGACTTGCCCGAATCTACCCAGTCAGAGTCCAAGCCTGTCCGAATCAGAATGATTTTATCCCGCAGATACTGAACAAATTCTTCAGCCTTACCCTGCAAGGGGTCATTCCCAGTTCCTTTGTTAAGTAAGGAGCGGGTCACCCTAAACAGGGTAGCTGGGCAGTTATCTGTGGATACAATAAGAGTGGAAAAATGTTGCCGCTTTGCCACTTTTATTGCCACTAAGGATTTAATATGAATTCTTACTAGTGTTCGATCGGATATGGATCGGCTGGCCCTCCAACCACTCTCTAGGCATCTTTTCGGTAAACCAGGGAGCTACCCAGGATCAGCACCAGGTCAGAGGCTTCAAAGGCCCAACGCGATCCAAGGCCCCAGAGGCCGCTCTATCCCAGGCTTCCACTAGGGCTTCAGTCGAGCTGTGAGCAAGGGATTCAGAAAAAGTCCCAAGCTCCATCAGGAACCTTTCAGGGTCCATCAGGCACCTGGGGCAGAACCATCTAGTCGGTTCCGCCTCCCTGCAGCGAGGGGTAGCAGTATGGAAGTCAAGCCTGATGAGGAAATGATCAGACCATGACACGGGTTGGATAGAAATATCTCCTAAATCTAGATCATTCATCCACTGCCCAGAGACAAAAATCAGGTTGAGCGTGTGCCCCCTGTTATGGGTGGGGTCTTGAATTAACTGAGTTAGGTCCATAGCCGTCATGGAAGCCATGAACTCGCAAGCTGACTTGGATGTCTCGCCAATGGAAGGCAGATTGAAATCCCCCAGGATCATAAGCCTGGGAAAATCAACCGCCAATCCGGTTGAAAACCTCTTATTTCATTATCTTTTACTTATCTATCTGATATATTGGCTAATTACCTCTAATAAATTTAAATTCTCTTGCGTGTATATACATGATAATCCTCCTTAACTTCTATTTTTGGACTTTCTGCTCCCCGCATCTGCTCTCACCACTTTTCACTGCCAATCCAGATTGTAAAACAGTATTCACTATGGAGTCTTTTTCTTTCCAGCTCACCCGCTCCACCAATTTCATGTTGTTTTCTTTTCTTGGGTTATAGATAATTACAGACTCGATTTTGACTGTTTTCACTTTTATTTGCTTCTGTTGTGGCTACCATCCCTCCAGTCCTGTCCAAGTGACAGGGGCAGATCTCCATCAGTTTAGTGGGTTTCTCCTATTCACTGGGGGGGGGGGGGTTGCCTTACCACTCCAGTATATTCAGAGTTTCCCTCTGAATCTGTCGATCCCTTCAGGTTCTGCAGTGCTCAGAACTGAGCCCAGATGGAGAAGTTTGGGTTTTGGGTTACAGGAGCTGCCGTTCCTCAACCCCTGCATGATGACATCACTGCCAGAAGTCACTAGTCACTACCATTTTTCTAATTCTATCGTATAACCAAAAAATGTTACCCATGCTATCATTATTGTCTCCTTCATTTGTTCTTCTTTTAATTTGATACCCAATATATAGCTATGCAGTTTTTTTATAACCCTCTTATATCTTAATATCTTATCCAATTCTATCAATTCCATATAAAAACCATATAATTTAGCATCTTTTTCATATCTAAATTGTATTTGCAGTTATGTATACCAAACCATATCAATTCCTTGCATTGTCAATTCTTATTTAGTTTTGAACTCACCTTTCTCATTCAAAATGTCTTTATATCTAGCAATATTTCCCATATTAATAATTGAATGAATAAATGCTTCCATTGTAGAAAGTCAAACTGGTATCTTCAAGTAATGCTGTTCTCTGGTTTTCTCCCAGACTGATAATAAAGCATTTCTTATATAGTGTTTTTGAAAGTAACCGTGTATCATATTTTTCTCATATCATAAGAAGGCATGCCAACCCAATTGTAGATCATGTCCCTCCAATGTTAATAATCTTGTATTTCTCAGTACAATCCATTCTTTTATTCATGTTAACACTGCGGTCTGGTAATATAATTCTGAATCCTCAATTTTATCAGAATTGTTTGAAACAGATACAATAATCTCAGTAATATATTCATCTTAATTGTAGCTATTCTTCCTATTAATGATAATTGTAAGTTTTTTCACTTTTCCAAATCTCTTAATTTGTTGCATTAGCTGATAATAATTATCTTCCTTAATCTTTACATATCTTGCTGTTAATTGAATCCCTAAGTACAACTTTGTTAGTAATCTGAATATGGTAATCATATTCATGAGTAATCTCTTCATTATCTCTTTTTTCTGTTTCTCTGTAATATTTTTCACTAAAATTTGTTTTTTTCCTTAATTATTTTTAGTCCTGCCATTTCGCCATATTCTTCTACTCTTTTTATTAATTTTGGCCCTTTTTCTTGTGGATCTTCTAAAATAAAAACTAAATCATCTGCAAATGCCTGTAATTTATATTCTTCCTTTTTTATTTTCATATCTTTTATCTCCTTATCCTGTCTAATCTTTCTATTTAATACTTCCAGTGTCAATACACATAGTAATGGTGACAGGGGCATCCCTGTCTTGTGCCTTTCTTAATATTAATCTTTTCAGTCATATCTCCATTTACCATCACCTTTGCAATTTGTTTATAATATATCGCCTTAATCATCTTTATAAATCTCTCCCCAAAGTCAATCACTTTTAGTTGTGTCAACGTGCATCCAGGAAGATCAATGCCATTTGTTTCTCTGGATGCACTTCGTAGTATTCCAGTGTGTTCAAGATTATTCTCTTATTATCTTTGATTTGTCTCTTAGGTAAAAAGCCATTTTGATCTGTGTGTATAAATTGGTTTAAGAATTTCTTTAGTCTTTCTGCAATTATTGAAGCAAATATTTTTAGTCCACATTCAATAAAGATATCAGTCTATAGTTTTTTATTCATTGCAAGTATGAGTCTTCTTTCAGTATGAGAGTAATGTATGATTTCATCCAAGAATTGGGTACTTTTGCCTCTAACAGTAATTCATTGAATACTTTCAGCATTGAATTAGTTATAGTATTTTGTAAGGTTTTAAATAGCTCTGCTGGTAGCGACAATTTCCAGCTGTGTTTTTCTACTTCCACAGTCTGCTTTACTTGTAGGAGTCCTCGACCACCCTCTGCTCTTGGTAGATATTATCGGTCAACATCACTTTTAGGGTGCAAAGCATGATTCATTGCCATAAGCTTCCTTGTTTTTCTGTCCAAATTGTCCAACTCCATCTGGGTCCAGTCAATTATTCCTGCAGAGTATCGAATTACAGGTATAGCCCAGGTATTTATGGCTTTTATGATGTTTCCTCCACTCAGTTTGGACTTTAATATCTTGCGAATTCGTCGAATGTACTTGGCTGAGGTTAATTCCTTGACTTTATTATGCATTAAGTCAGAGGCCTCGAAAATCCCCAAGTACTTTGTAGCCGTCTTCTGGTTTTACTGCCTTTATCATTTCTTCGGTCTCAAGTTGTATTCCATCATATTCTAGGACCTTGCCTGCCTTGATTGCCATTGTTGCACATTTATCAATTCCAAACTGCATATCAATGTCTTGGCTAAATTCTTTTATGCTTTCAATTAATAAATTCAGTTCAGCTTTTGTTTTACCAAACAGCTTCAAATCATCCATGTACACCAAGTGTGAAATGTTCAGTCCTTTCTTTGCAAGTTTGTATCCACCGTTCACCTTCTTCAAAATGGTTGTCAGTGGTAGCATTGAGAGTATAAAAAGTAGGGGTGAAAGGGAATCACCCTGGAAAATGCCTCATTTAATTTCAACTTCACCTAGTTCTTCCCCATTAGCCATAAGCTTCATTTTCCAGAGGTTCATTGAAGTTTCCATGAATTTTTGTGTGTTGCTCTGATGCCAAAGATTTTCAGGCATTTCTTGATCCAGCTATGGGGAACTGAATCAAATACTTTTTTATAGTCTATCCAAGCCATGAACAGCTTGGTTCGTCTTTTCTTTGAATTCTTTAGGATTAGCTTGTCAATCAGCAGTTGGTCCTTTGTTCCTCTTGAATTTTTGCAGCATCCTTTCTGTTCTACAGGAAGCAAGTAATTTCTTTCCAAGTATCCATAAATTTGGTTTGCGATGATACCAGTAAGGAGCTTGTATGTTGTTAGCAAACAGGTGATTGGCCTATAGTTTCCAGGGTCCTTTCCTTTTTCTTTAACTTTTTGGATCAAAAATATCCTTCCAGTTGTCATCCATTCATCATTTGACTTCATCAGTTATCACTGAACCAACTGATGAACTAACTCAAAAACAAAAAGAATTGAAGGATAAGATCATGGAGCATTTTCTGCTTAATGAGGAAAGGCAACGTTTACCATCATTAAAAACTGCGCCTAAGAAAATTTTGGCCCCTATCATGAAAATGGTTAATGCAGTGTTTTCAACAATTGAATCGAGATCCATCTTGGAAACGAACCAGTTAATGTACAGTGCTGCTGTAATAGTCACCAATGAACTAGGCATTAAAATCAAAGTACCTATTCACACAACGGAAAAAGCATCAAAGCCAAAGTGGAAAATCCGATTAGAATAAAAAGACAAAAAATTAAGGGCAGATGCTAGCAACTTAAAGAACATGCATGAGCAATGGCTTAAAAACAGCAAAATCATAGATCAGCTAATCAGAAGATATAGATGGGATACAAGAAACATCAATGAAGCTGTAGAGATTGTAAAACAGCAGATAACAGCAACAGCTAGAGGCACAAATCATCCAATATAAACAAAATCAACAATTTCGATCAGACCAAGGGCGTTTTTATCAAAGTCTTAATGTGAATGGTGACACCAAAAGTGAAAAACCAGAAAAGCAGGCCACAGTTGAATTCTGGAAAGAATTGTGGGAAAATGCAAAGGACTACAATAAGGAAGCAAAGTGGATACATGATTTTGAGAAAAGCATTGGCAACAAACAAATGCAAGTATTAGAAATAACAACTGAGATGGTCAAAAATCGAGTAAAAAAGGTAAAAAATTGGACATCACCTGGAAAGGACCAATTACATGGTTTCTGGCTCAAATATCTGACCAGTTTACATGCAATATTGGCCAGGCAATTGAATGAAATTTTACAAAAGGGCCAAATTGATGAATGGTTGACAACTGGAAAAACATACTTGATTTAGAAAGATGCAACTAAAGGAACAACACCTGAAAACTACAGACCAATAACATGCTTGCCAACAACCTTCAAATTACTCACAGGCATTATTGCAGATAACATGATGGATTATTTGTAAACAAACAACATCTTTCCAGTAGAGCAAAAAGGCAACAAAAGAAGGAGCAGGGGCACAAAAGATCAGCTCCTAATTGATAAAATGATATTAGAAAATTGTAAGAACAGAAAAATGAACTTGAATATGGTCTGGATTGATTACAAAAAGGCATTCGACTCATTGCCACATAGTTGGATCATAAAATGCTTAGAAACAATTGGCATTAGCAAAAATATTACATCCTTTACTGAAAAGGCGATGAAACAATGGAGAACTGAGTTGGCATTAGAGAATGAGAACTACGGAATGGTTAATATCAAGCGAGGAATTTTTCAGGGTGATTCACTTTCACCTCTTCTCTTCATCATCGCAATGATCCCACTATCAGTAATCTTAAAAAAAATGAAATTAGGCTACCAAACAGCCAAAGAAGCTGAAAAAATTTCGCATTTACTATATATGGATGATTTGAAACTCTATGGAAAGTCAGAAATAGAAATCCAATCATTGACAAACACAGTCTAAGTATTCAGCACCGATATTTCAATGCAGTTCGGCATGGAAAAATGTGCCACTGTATCCATAAAAAGAGGCAAAATCACTGCATGTGGGGGAATTGAAATGCCCAATGGCCAACTAATTAAATGCAATGAAAATGAAACCTACAAATACTTAGGCATTCTGCAGTTCGATAACATCAAGCATGGAGAAGTAAAAACTATTGTCAGGCGAGAATACACCAACAGAATTAGGAAAATTTTGAAATCTAAATTGAATGGTGGAAATACAATCAAGGCCATAAATACTTGGGCAATACCAGTTATAAGATTCACAGCTGGTATAGTTAACTGGACACAAGCTGATTTGGACATTTTGGACTGAAAAACCAGGAAACTAATGACAATGCACACCACATCCACGTGGTGATACTGATAGACTTTACCTGCCCCGAAAATCAGGTGGCAGAGGATTATTACAAGTAAAGTAAACAGTTGAAGAAGAAAAACATGCACTGGCTGATTATTTAAAAGAAAGTCAAGAACATCTATTAATTGAAGTAAAGAACAAAAAACTACTGAAGGCCCAACAGACGAAACAAGAATACAGAAAAGATGTGATAAAATCAAGAATGGAGAGGTGGCAGAACAAAGCACTGCATGGCCAATTTCTGGAAAAAATAAAAGATAAAGTGGACAGTGAACAAACTTGGTTATGGTTAACAACAGGTACATTAAAGAAAGAAACAGAGTCACTAATCCTGGCTGCGCAAGAACAAGCTACCCGCACAAATGCCATTAAGGCCAAAATCGAAAAATCCTCTGATGATGCCAAATGCAAACTTTGCAAAGAAGCTGATGAAACTGTTGATCACATACTCAGCTGCTGTAAAAAAATCACGCAGACTGATTATAAATTGCGGCACAATTCAGTAGCACAAATGATCCATTGGAATTTGTGCAAAAATTATAATATTAAAACAGCAACAAACTGGTGGGAACATCAGCCTGAAAAAGTCACCGAAAATCAAATGGTCAAGATCTTGTGGGATTTCCGTATACAAACAGACAAAATACTGGCACATAATACACCAGACATCACACTGGTTGAGAAAAATAAGGTTACAATCATAGACATCGCAATACCAGGTGATAGCAGGGTTGATGAGAAGGAACATGAAAAAATTGCGAAATACCAGGACTTAAAAATTGAAATTCAACGTTTATGGCACAAACCAGCAGTGGTAATTCCAGTGGTAATTGGCACATTGGGTGCTATTCCAAAAGCTCTGGAATTACATTTAAATCAGTTAAAAAATGACAAAATCACCATCAGTCAAATGCAAAAAGCTGCACTGCTTGGATCTGCACGAATATTACGAAAATATGTTACGACGTCCTAGGCCCCCAGGTGAGGCCCAACTAGTAACCAATGCCAAATCCGGCGAAACAACTGGCCACTGTGATACAATTGTATTATAACAATAACAATAATAATTTACTTGTGCAGTTGTCCATAAAAATCCTTTTGATTTTTATTTGGTGCATATATTGCCACTAAAAGTATCTGTTTATAGTTCATCATTATTTCCCCGATTATAATCCCTCCTTCCTCATTTGTAAAGATTTGTACTTCAATTTTCCTTATGGCACTAAGAACCTCCAAAACCACTTTTTTCTGCTTTTTATTCCCTTTTGTTGGGACACCTCCTCTTTTTGCAGTTTTTACAGTTTTCCCTGTTCCGCTGCCAAGACTGATGAAGTTTTTTGTCTGCTTTTTATTTCCCTCCATTTTCCCCTTTTTTCTTTAAATTCTTATTTAGATTTCTGCTTTCCTGGGTTCAGAATTCAATTTAGACTTGATTTTAATGATTTTTGCATATATTTTTTTAATAATTTCACGTTGTTCTTCTAATTCCAGTTTTCCATGCTGTCCAGTTCCAAAGTTATGGTTGGTTATACAATTCTTATTTCAGAGTTCTAATCCACTTTAATTTATCTACTTCAACTGCTGTGGGGAACAGCAATGGAAGCCATCTTAGTCTTTTGTTCTTCCTTAATATCCATTTCCAAGATTGCAGTTAGTTATACAAATCTTATTTCAAAATTCTGGTCCACCTTAAGTTTAATTAATCCAACTACTTTGAAACCAGAAGAGAAGCTGACACCATCTTAATCTTTTGCAGAAGAAAAAGAGAAGAAAGAGGAGAGAAAAACCCTTCGTATTTCCCAGGTCTGAGTCTGATATTTATTATGTCCTTTAATAACTGCTCACCTGTAAGAAGCTTGTAATCAGTCAAAAGTTTTTCTTTGCCTCCTGCTATCCCAAATTCTGATTTGTGGGAGTTGGTTAATTAATACTTCCTGCACAGTCAAAGTTAAGTTATCCGTTATCAGTAAAAAGATGTCCTTTTTTCTTGATTATATTAACTGGAAGGAATTCAAACAGAGTAAAAGTAAACTTCTTGAGATATTGGTTTCTATTCCAAATTTCAAAACCAAAGTTAAAGTTTATGATTGAGTGCATTTGTCACTTCTCTGCTTTCTATTCTTCTGTCTGAAAGCATTTCAAACAAAGAACTTCTGGGGGGGGGACTGGTGTTACAATCCTCCACCTTTCTTCCTTCCTTTTCTTTTGGAAAAAGAACGTCCCGATCTGACCATCAATATTATTTATGTTCTCAAGATTTCTTTGCCTTTTCCAGGTTTAATTTATAGTTGTGGGTTAGATAAATTTTCTTACCCGATCTTTCATCTCTTCCACTCCCCTCCTGTTCCATTTGCTTTGACAAAAAACCCAGCATCTTGTCAGTCATGTTGAAGGCTGCCTCCCTGACTCCGATTCATAGGCAGATCTCTGACCCATGAGGGACTGTTGCTTCCCCGGGGTCTGATGAGATGCTGCCCTTCTTCACCCCCCCCTGCCTCCAGGGGGGTTATGATCCAAAAAAGGATCCCCGGAGTTGGTTTGTCAGACAGGGTTCATGTGAAGCTCTTCAGATCTCACATCCCCCATGTCTGTCCAGCTGGAGAACTTCCTGTCGACTCATGGCAGAAAGATATTTCTAAGTTCATATGGCAAGGGAAAAATCTAAGAATTAGATGTAAGCTACTGCAAGATGCTAAGGAAAGAAAGCGTTTGGGTCTGTTTGACCTGGGCAAAAGAATGGGTGAGCCTTATTCTGGAGGCTAGAACTAGAGGGGCATGAATTAAGATTTGGATGGCACAGTTGACTCCAACCCATCGGGTGATATGCTCAATACTGGTGGCAGTGACTGTCGGGAGGGTTCCGATCTGATGATAACTAAGCCTATCAAACCGTTTGTGATACAGATAGTGGTGGAAGCGGCTAGGCAACGAAAATGTACAGCCCTGATCGATTCAAGATTGTGTCCTGCCCTATACAAACAAAGCTTCATTAAGCCACAATGGAGCAATTACGTGCTGAGAACGCCCAGTTGGCACAGCAAGTGGCTCTGCTGGCTGGTCAGACAGCTCAGCTGCAGGGGCCTGCTATTCCCCCCCAGCCTCAGAGGAAATGTCCGGTGGCTGTGCCGGACAGGTTCGACGGCAGCCAAGCCATGTTTCCAGCTTTCTTGGGACAATGCCAGCTGTTTATCAGCTTGAGAGCGGAGGACTTTCCCACTGACCAGGCTAAGGTGGGATTTATTATCAACTTGTTCTCAGGCACAGCAGATGGTTGGGCTACTCCTTTGTTATCCCAGG
This sequence comes from Thamnophis sirtalis, assembly GCF_051295495.1. Lineage (NCBI taxonomy): Eukaryota > Metazoa > Chordata > Lepidosauria > Squamata > Natricidae > Thamnophis > Thamnophis sirtalis. The sequence goes on along the minus strand of NW_028261392.1, from coordinate 52,482,484 downwards.
CTAGCCCTCTGCTGGATGATTTCAGGGGATTTTGTGAACACCTCAGACTGATGTACAAGGAAACCCATTAAGGAAGAAACAGCCACCAGACTGCTCAAGACACTGCAGCAGGGTGTGGCTCATTGCAGGATTATGTCAGCGAATTCCGGCTTCTTAGTCAAGATTCGGCCTGGAATCAGTGATGGCTGGGGGGGAGACAGTTTGTGGAGAGGACAAGGTGACAGCTCAGGGATCAGGAGTGAGCAATGGAACACTGGGTGCACTCGCATCGAGCGTAGCAGGTCAGGTGATAGGCCACTGGGTTGATGACGGCCTCCATGGAGAACAGCCCAAGATACTGGTAGTCCAACTTCTTAGCCGGCCGGTGAGATGGAAGATGCTGCAGGGACAGCCATATGAGATTTCCCACAGCCAACTCTGGCATTGCATGCCAAGACCTATCCACCACCCTCTTGTAGTCCTCCTTTGCTTGATTCAAATAGCGACGCACTACTTGGTGGACAGCCTGGAGCTCAGAGAGGAAGTCCTGCACTGCAGGGACTGGGAAGTCAACTGGGGTAAGAGGGAAAAAGCGACGGTGATACCTGACGTTAGCCAGGAAGGGCGTAGTCCGTGTGGAGGTATGCTGCGAGTTGTTAAATGCAAACTCTGCCACGGCCAGGTACTTCACTCAGTTGTTCTGCTGCTGATTCACGAAGCAGCGGAGTTACTGTTCCAAGATCTCAATCACCTTCTCTCCCCCCCCCCCGTCAGTCTCGGGATGGTGCGCCAAGGACAAACAAACCTGGACGTCAATAGCCTCCATCAGCCCTTTCAAGAACTGGGCTGTGAATTGCGTCCCACTGTCCAACACGACATGGTCGGGTAGGCCATGCAGCTGGAAGACGTGCTGGATGAATATGCGGGCGGTGGCGCAGGCTGTCGGCAATCTTCGACAGGGGACAAAATGCGCCATTTTGGTGAGCATGTCCACCACCACGAGAACTGTGGTAAACTCCGAAGACGGAGGAAGTTCTGTCAGGAAGTCCATTAACACAGCTCCTCAGGGTCTGTCTGGGGTCAGCAATGGCTGGACCAGGCCTGGAGGAGCTCCCGTTGCTGACTTGGCCTGCTGACACTGTACACACGAAGTGATGTACATCTGCATGTCGTGTCGTAAGCGGGACCACCAGAAAGTATGGGAGAAGAGTAGGGGGGTTGCGAGGTCTGAGGCCTAAGTATGGGAGACCAGGTTCAAAGTCTTGAAAAGGCCAAATTGTCCCGCCGCCGGATTATCATGACACTGGGAGAGAATAAGTCCATGGGCACATAGAGCCGGTCCCGGTACCTCAAGAGGTCATTGTCGAAGATCCATGGGGAAGCCAGTCCTACCTCTGCCCTCCGTTGCTTCACCCACTTGTCACACCAGTGCGCATCCCGTATCAGAGACCGTAAATCCACGGGCTCTTGAACTGCAGCGAAGGATTCAATGGGTAGAACTGTCCGGGGTGGAAGTGAGTCTGCAGGTTCAGAATACTCCAGTTTCCTGGACAGGGCATCCGCCCTTTGGTTCAGCGCACTAGGGATGTACATCAATTTAAAATTGAAGCGGGCAAAGAACAAAGACCACCGAATCTGGTGTTGGTTCAGCTTATGCACCGTTCTCAAAAACTCTAAATTCTGATGGTTCGTCCGGACCTTGACCTGATGCCTGGCCCCCTCCAGGTGATGCCTCCAGGCCTCAAACGCCACCTTGATAGCCAACAATTCCTTCTCCCAGATGGTGTAATTGCGCTCGGAATGATTGAGTTTCCGAGAGTAGTAAGCACAAGGGAAAAGCGTACCATCAGGGGTGTGAGCCTGCAGTAACCCACCGCAATGTCCGACACGTCCACCTCTACTACAAATGGACGATGGGGATCAGGGTGCTTTAAGATCGGCTCTTTCATGAAGGCGTGCTTCAGGGCCTCGAATGCCTGTTGCTCCTTGGGCCCCCAGCAGAACGGCACTTTGCAGGAGCTGAGTGAGGGGCATGGTCAAGAAAGCAAAGCTGGGGATGAAGGTCCGGTAATAGTTGGCAAACCCGAGGAGTCTCTGCACATCCTTCATACGTCGAGGAGATTGCCAACTACGCAATGCCTCCACCATTGCAATTCCCTCAGGGGAGATATGGTACCCCAGGAACTCGATGGTAATCTGCCAAAACTGACACTTCTCCAGCTTTGCGAACAAACGATGTTCTCGGAGTTGTTGCAAGACCAGCCGCAAGTGGTGTTGGTGATCCTTCCGGGACGTCGAGTAGATCAAGATGTCATCTAGGTACATGACGACAAAGTGATCCAAAAGGTCCCGGAAGATGTCATTCATAAAATGTTGGAACACTGCCGGCGCATTGGTCAACCCAAACGGCATGACCGTGTACTCGAAATGTCCGTACCGGGTTCCATTTGTCCCCCTCCCTGACTCAGACCAGGTTGTAAGCCCCACGCAAGTCCAATTTTGTGAACACTGTTGCCTCCCGCAGCCGCTCCAACAACTCAGGAATCAGGGGCAGCGGGTAACAGTTACATACCGTGATGGCATTCAGGCGACGGTAATCGCAACAAAGTCTCAGATCCCCGGTCTTCTTTTTCACGAACAAAACCGGGGCAGACAAGGGCGAAGATGAAGTCCGGATAAACCCCTGGGTGAGGTTCTTGTCTAGAAAGTCTCTCAATGTGGCCAACTCCGGCTCAGACATGGAGTACAGACGACCCATAGGGAGCTTCACATCAGGTACCAGGTTGATGGGACAGTCATAAGACCGGTGCGGCGGCAGTTGATCCACCTCCTGCTTGCTGAAGACATCCGTGAACTCCACTAAACCCGGCGGCATGGCCACCTTGGGCGAACTGGGTACCTGGGTCGCACAGACCTGCCGGATGTGGTTGATGCATTGCAGGGACAGGAACGTGATCAGATTTTGCAACCAGTAGATCTGATGCTCGTGCGCCTGAAGCCATGCCAAGCCCAAGACCACAGGGAAATGCAGGCCCGAAGCCACGTAAAATTGGATGGCCTCCTGATATTCTTTACTTTCGCACCTAATTAACCAGTTTCAGCTTAGCTTTGCTACTGTTCGTTTATAATTAGTAAAAGTACACTTGATTTCAAACAAATGGAGTTGAGAGGTTTCTTTCCTGATTATTAAATGAAGTCGCAGCTGACAATAAGCTGAAACTCAATCGCACCCATCCTGGAGCGAACAACTTCCGAGGGGGGTGCCCTCAGAAGAAGAAAAGAAAACGTCTTTGCATGAAAGCGACCAGAAGGAAGAAGTGGGGGCAGCGGTGGGACCATCTCTAACAGAAAGACTGGCCGAATTGAGAGTGGAAGAACCTGCCGTCCATCCCAGATGGACTTGGGGTGTGGGACAGAAAGAGGAACCTGAGGAATTACAAGCTGGAGTCACGAGAAGGAGGCCAAAGAAAAAACCAGCGGCCGACTGGAGTGGCACTGGAGAAGACTACAAAATCTCCCACGCCGTGAGGCTCTTCAAAGAGGCATGGAGTGAACGTCGAATTCGAGAGAGAGCTGTGGAGAAAGATTCGACTGAGGAACTGGAGAAAAGGTACTCAATGCATGGCTTAAGGGAAACTGGAGGGGCCGAAGGGGGAAGTGCACAAGAAAACCCAGAACCAGCCTCCCCCCTGCGGCTAGAGACATTCCAAGAGCAGGGGGGGGAGGCGACGCCGGATGGCTAAGGTCCCACCTTTATGCGTAAAATATGATGGAGACCCAAGAGGCCTCGGGTTGTTTATTATTGAGGTCTGGAATTATATGGAAATATATGGAGCTGATTTAGAGACAGATGAAACTAAAGTGAGAATGGTGTTAATGGCTTTGGAGAAGAAAACGGCTGACTGGATGGTCGGGCTACATAAATGCAATTCCCCCCTCCTGAGGAATTTTGATGAATTTATGGCAGCCATGAGAAGAAGGTTCGACGACCCTTTGACCGAGCGTCGCGCTAGGCTGAAATTTACGGCCCTTAAACAGGGAAAGAAAACTGTGCCTATGTGCAAGAATTTCAGGAATTGTCAGCCTATATGAGGGGGTGGTCGGAAGAGGCCTTGCTGGGTCAATTTGCTGATGGCTTGGATAAAGATGTTTACCAGCAATGCATAAACAGATGCCTTCCCTGTCGTTTAGAAACTTGGTATGAAAACGCAGCAGACGTGGAATTGGATTTAGCCAGATTGCGTTGCATGAGAGAGGGAGAAGTTGAGAAATCCCCCTCAGCACCTCCTAAACCCCCCTGCCCAAGGAGTGAAGGCAGGGGACGTTTTGCGGGCAAAGCCAAGCCTTTCGCTTGTTTCCGCTGTGGAAAGGAGGGCCATCATGCTATGAATTGCCGCGTCAAACTGACTCAACCAGCTCCATCCCCCCGGAGGGAGGGGAAACCGGAGAAGACTCCAAGCAAGAGGAGGGAGGCTGTGTTTGCTGCTGAGAATGTTTCTTGATGCTTCGAGCCAGAGGAGGAGGGAGACGGAAGCCCCAGCTCGTCTGACGAATCTGATGATAAGAATTCTCAGCGCTGGGTAAGTTCGCGATCTGGTCCTATGCTTATCCCAATTGAGCTTAGAGTGCCCTCTTCTGGTGCAACAGAAACTTTTAGCTCTATTAGACTCTGGGTGTTCCCATTGCATGGTAAGCCCTGAGATGGTGGAGAAATTGGGCTTAAAATTAAAGACTTTAAAAGTCCCTATTGCTTTTTGCCAAATTGATGGTTCTATTGCGGGAGGCAGCCCTGCTCATTTTTCCACTGAACCCATCGAAATGTGGATGGGTACCCACCAAGAATTAATAACTTTCATTGTGGCCCCTGGGATGGACCGATCCCTTATCTTGGGACTCCCCTGGCTCCGTAGATGGAACCGAGGCATTAACTGGAGAGAGGGTTGGTTACGCATTCGAACAACCACACCCCCTGAGGGGAAAGTTGAAACTCCAGCCTCTAATACTACTACCCCCACACTGGCGGCCAGGGGGCAGGAGAGAATTGAGGGGGAGGAAAGAATGCCAAAGGAATATTGGGACCTCAAGGATGTTTTTAGTGAGAAATCTTCTGATAAATTGCCCCCTCACAGACCCACAGATTGCACCATTGATATTTTACCTGGAGTAAAACTTCCAAAGCCCCAAATATATTCAATGTCCCCTAAAGAGATGGAAGAAATGAGGAAATTCATTGATAAAAACTTGGAAAGGGGTTTCATTGAACCGGCAAGACCCAAAGTAGCAGCGCCAGTATTGTTCAGGGAAAAGAAAGATGGCTCCCTGAGATTGTGTGTGAACTTCAAAAACCTGAACTGCATCTCAGCTCAGAACCTGTACTCATTGCCACTGATGAAGGACATGCTGGCCCAAATGGGGAAGGGCCGTATTTTCACTAAGTTGGATTTAAGAGAAGCGTACTATAGAGTCAGAATTAAAGAGGGGGACGAATGGAAAACTGCTTTCAACTGCCCCCTTGGTTGTTTCCAGTTTCGAGTAATGCCATTTGGCCTACAGGGGGCGCCAGCAGTTTTCATGCAGCTGATTAATGAGGTTTTACATGACCATCTTTACAAAGGAGTTATCGTCTATTTAGATGATATCCTTATTTACACGGAAAAACGTGAAGAACACGTGAGACTTCTTCGCACAGTGCTAAAAAAACTCCGGGCGGCTGAACTCTACGCCAAGTTATCCAAGTGCGAATTCCATCAGGAGAAAGTTGATTACCTGGGCTATCGCATCTCACACAGGGGTATTGAGATGGACCCCACTAAGGTCAAAGCGGTCACCGAGTGGGAGGCCCCTCGTACACGTAAGCAATTGCAAAAGTTTTTGGGGTTTGCTAATTTCTACCGTCAATTTATTCCTTCCTTTGCTAAGATAGCTCTCCCAATAACTAACCTCCATAAGTCTAAGGGAGGGGCCAAACCCAAACCTAGCAAGCCGCTGGATTGGACTATGGACTGTCAACGAGAAGTTAAAGCGCCTTTTTGCAGAGGAACCAGTTCTCAAACACCCGGACATGGACGAACCTTTTGTAGTCCAAGCTGATGCCAGCGACGTGGCTCTGGGTGCTGTACTGCTTCAAGCTAATAGCCAAGGTAAATTACAACCCTGCGCTTACACCTCTCGCAAACTGACCGAGACGGAGAGACGTTGGGCCATTTGGGAGAAAGAAGCTTTTGATGTTCGTTGGGCTTTGTCCACGTGGCGCCATTTTCTAGAGGGCACCAAACACCCTTTCGAGGTGTGGACTGACCATAAAAACTTGGAAGCTTTGAGAACGCCCAGAAAACTTTCTCCTAAGCAGATGCGCTGGGCTCAGCATTTTAATAGATTCAATTTTACCTTGAAATACATTCCAGGGGGGAAGAATTTTATAGCAATAGCAATAGCAATTAGACTTATATACCACTTCATAGGGCTTTCAGCCCTCTCTAAGCGGTTTACAGAGTCAGCATATCGCCCCCACAGTCTGGGTCCTCATTTCACCTACCTCGGAAGGATGGAAGGCTGAGTTAACCTTGAGCCGGTGAGATTAGAACCGCTGAACTGCAGATAACAGTCAGCTGTAGTTGCCTTCAGTACTGCACCCTAACCACTGTGCCACCTCGGCTCTATGCCTGATGCTTTGTCCAGACTCCCTCAGTACAACTGTTCTAAGCTCAGTGTGGTCCAGCCTGTCATTCCCGCGAAGAGCCTCGCTGCTCCTGTTGTTACTAGACGTCAGGCAACTTCTAAGGTGGAGGTCACTCAGGACTTTCTTTCTAACCTAAAAAACGCCCTTACTGGAGATGACTGGTTCCAACAGCACATGGATGAATGCACTATGAAGGATGAATTGCCTTGGATTGGGGCGAAGTTATATGTTCCTGTGTCCATTAGACCCATTGTTCTTCAACGGGCTCATGACTCCCGGATGGCTGGGCACTTTGGGTTGGTCAAGACTCTACACCTCGTCAAGCGGCAATTTTGGTGGCCCTCGTTGAAAAAGGACATTGAGAAATATGTTGCCAGTTGTCCAAGCGGTGGCTCGCCCAGTGGCCCCGTGGAAGGAGATCTTCATGGATTTCATTGTCAAACTTCCTGAAAGTCAGGGACACACTGTTATTTGGGTTGTTACGGACTTATTCTCCAAACAGGTCCATTTCATCCCTTGCTCCAAGATCCCCTCTGCTAAATCTCTCGCTAAGATGTTCATCTCTCATATTTATCGCTTGCATGGGGTGCCCGACCGCATCATTTCGGACAGGGGTGTTCAGTTCACTTCCCTGTTCTGGAAGGAGTTTTTGAAGCGGATTGGCTCCGCCCAGGGGCTAAGTTCCTCCCACCACCCTCAGACTAATGGGGCTTGTGAGAGGACTAATTCTGTACTGGAACAATATTTACATTGTTTCATCAACTACCAGCAGGATGATTGGGTGGATTTGTTGCCGCATGCTGAGGTGGCTTACAATAATTCCGTCCACAGCAGCACTGGTTTTACCCCTTTTCGTGTGGTGTTCGGCTAGGATTTTGTACCCATTCCTAAGATTCCTCGTGAGCAACCGCAAGTGTCGTCGCTGTCCAAGTGGAGTGATCGCCTTCGGGACATTTGGCCTTTGGCTCTCCAGACTCTGGATGCTGCGCACCGCGCTCATAAAAAACAGGCTGATAAGAAATGGACTCAGTCATATGAGTACAAAGTTGGTGATCAAGTTTATTTATCCACAAGATTTCTTCAGACACCCCAGAAATCGAAGAAATTGGGGCCCAAATATGTTGGCCCATTTCCCATTGTCAAGATCATCAACCCTGTTTCTGTCCGGCTCCAGTTGCCTAAGCATCTCCACTGGGTTTACCCTGTTTTTCATGTTAATCTTCTGAAGCCTCTCTGGACTTCTTCTTTGAGACCACCTCTCCCTCCTCCACCCGCTCCGCTTTTGATTGAGGGCGAGCAACATTTCAAAATCCGTGAGATTCTGGACTCTCGTAAACGGCGTAACTGTGTTCAGTACCTGGTGGCTTGGAAGCATTTTCCCCCATCTCACACTGAATGGGTTGACGGGTCCCATGTTCGGGCGCCTCATCTGCTCCACAAGTTCTACTCTGCTTATCCAGACAAGCCCTGATTGTTGGACAATCTCCTAATTTTTCCTTTCTTTTTTTTCCTCTCCCTTACCCTTTCTCTCTTTTATGTATTGTTGTGTGTCCGTTTGTTTGTGTTCTTTTCGTTTCTGCAGGTCTGACCGTCCTTTTCTGGAGGAGGGCTGGATGTCAGCCCCTGCTTTGCTGCTGCTTTGGCTGCCATTGTAACGGGGAAGGGGGCATGGTATTTGGGAGGGGAATCATGATGTGCTGGAGGAAGATTCTAGACGCTGACCTGACCATCTTATTGCACATGTGGAGGAAGGGAGTTTTCCGCCAAGGTTAACTGTCTGGCATTCCATCCTGGTGATGTCTTTTGAAGTTATCTCCCACCTGACAGTTGGGTGCATTTTAATTGGACTATGGACTGGGGTGCCAAGGGGAGGGGATTGAATTATACATGATATTCTTTACTTTCACGCCTAATTAACCAGTTTCAGCTTAGCTTTGCTACTGTTCGTTTATAATTAGTAAAAGTACACTTGATTTCAAACAAATGGAGTTGAGTGGTTTCTTTCCTGATTATTAAATGAAGTCGCAGCTGACACCCAGTCTCCATTGTCTCTCATGGGCAGAGACTTACTATGCAAAATGGGAGCCACGATAAAATATAACAAAGGAGTTAACACTGGACATTCCTGCTAAGCATATGCAGCTCTTAGTGAGGGAAAAATAAAAACTACATGAGGACCAGAGGAATTTGCCCTCTTCTCCATGGGGTTGGGATGCTACTGAGGTTGGATTACTAAAAGAAGCTACCCTGGTTAAAATTCTGGTGAAGGAAGGATCACCTCTCTGCATTCCTCAGTTCACAATCCCAGCGGAGGCAATCAAACCCATAAGAAAATTAATAAAGACATACTTTGAGCTGGTGTGTGTGTGTGTTCTTCGCAAATGCACCTCCTCTGCAATACCCCCATTTTTCCAGTTGAGAAATCACAGGTGGACCAAGAGGGAAATCCCATTTTTAGATTTGTGAATGACTTGAGGTTCATAAATAACCACATGATGACTCGTGCAGCACAAAACCCAGCCACAATAATCACCAAGGTTCCAGCCTCAGCCACATATTTCATGATTATAGATCTGTATTTAGTATCCCGGTAGACCGGTCATCCCAGTACTTGTTTGCTTTCACCTGGGAGGACCAACAATAAATTCATGTGCTACAAGGATATACTGAGTCCCCCATTCTCTGCTCGGGGAAGCGGGAAGACTTCTCCTCCATCTCCCTCCCAAGGGGTCAACTTTGATCCAATATGTGGATGATCTTTTATTGGCATCATACACTGAACAAACTTGTAAGGCTGATACCTATCACCTGCTCCTATCCTTAGCTCAGAGGGGGCATAAGACATCTCCTTCAAAATTACAATGCTTGCAACAAGAGGTCACATATCTAGATTATGTCATTGCTCTCGGAATATGGAAATTAACCCGAGGGAGAATTGAAACTATTTTAGTAATGAAGCCCCTGCGCATAAAGGGACAAGTGCACACCCTACTGGGGGTACTGGGATACTGCCCATGGATTCCCTCCTTTGGGCAATTAGCCAAACCCCTGATCCAGATGACTACTAAAGATATGCCAGACTCTGTCACCTGGACCAGACCACTAACTTTAACTTTGGAAAAGATAAAGCAAACACTAGTTTCAGCACCAGCCCTTGGTCTGCCTAATTACTAGAAACTCTTTTTCTTGTTTATACATGAGAAACAGGGAGAGGGATCAGGTGTCTTAGCACAGCAATTTGGCTCCTCACTCCACCTGGTAGCCTATCATTCAGTTCAATTAGACTCAGTGGCTAGAGAAACAGTCTCCTGCCTAAGAGCTGTAGCTGCCACAGTAGAAATTGTAAAACAATCAAGAGATTTAGTTTTGGGGTGACCCCTTCTCTTGAAGGTCCCCTACAGTGTGTTTGCAATCCTCTTAAAGTAACAAACTCAGGCCTTTATGCAACAGTGCTTAGCACAGTATGAGGCAGAGCTTAAATCAGACCACATTTCCTTTGAGAGATATATGACCTTAAACCCTGCCACCTTATTGCCAGCAGAACCATCAGGGGATAACCTACACTATTACATACACCTAATCCAAGACACTGAACTATCCCAACCCGACCTAACTGATGTCCCACTACAAAATCCTGATGTTGAACTCTATACAGATGGATCCTCATACATACATGAAGGGAGGAGGGTAACAGGAGCAGCTGTGGTCTCTCTCTATGAGATAATATGAGTGGCACCATTTCCCTCCTCTTATAGCGCTTGGGTGGCTGAACTCATGGCTCTAATTCAAGCCTGTGAGACAGCGAGGGACTGATCTACCAATGTTTACACAGACTCCAGATATGAGTTTGGAATTTGCCATGCTACCAGGGCCAACAGGGATTTTTAACTTCAGCGAGATAGCCCATCGCCCATGCAAAATTAGTTTCCAAATTATTGTTGGCTATTCAGCTACCTTCAGCAGTAGCCATCATTCATTGTAGAGCACACAAAAAAGACAAAACAGAAATCACCATGGACAACCAATATGCAGATCTAGCTGCAAAGTAGATTGCCACCCAGCATCTCCCAGTCCAAACAATGGCTCCAACCTTAAGGGTGGATACAAAAATAGAGGAAGGGGAAAGAGAACATTGGGAGAAGACGTTTGAGGCAGTATACAGAGAGAGATTTTGGCAGGTCTCAGATGGCAGACCCATAGCCCCATGCCACCTCTTATGACTCAATGGCCTTTGGCTATACGCCAAAGGTCATTGTGGTACTCAGGCTATGGTGAGTGCCATAAGAAGGGTCTGGTATGGACAGGAAATTCTCCAGCTGGACAGACATGGGAGATGTGAGCTCCTAAAAGTCTCACATGAATCCTGTCTGACAAACCATTTCTGAAGATTCTTTTGAATAAGAACCCACACTGGAGGTGGGAATGAAGAAGGGCAGCATCTCATCAGATCCTGAGAGAAGGAACAGATCTCTCATGGGTTAGAGATTTGCCAATGAATCAGAGTTGGGGTGGCAGCTTTCATGGCTGACAAGATGTTGATCTTTTTGTCAAAATAAGTTTGGAACAGGCAGAGACCAGGAGAGAAAAAAGACCTGGTAAGATAATTTAACTAACCCACAACTATAAATTAAATCTAGAAAAGGCAAAGAAATTTTGAGAACATAAATAATACTTATGGTCAGATTGGGACTTTTTTCTCTTAAAAGAAAAAGAACAAAGGAAGGTGGAGGATTGTAACACCAGCCCTCCCAGAAGTTCTTTGTCTGTACTTTTGAACAGAAGAACAGAAAGCAGAGCAGTTACAAACTCACATAATTATAACATTAAATTTGGTTTTGGATCTTAAACAAAACCAATATTTTTACTTTGTTTGAATTCCTTCCAGCTAAAATAATCAAGAAAAAAGCACGTTTTTCTCCTGAACCCACTGAATATAAACTCTAATCTGATCTCGGATATCAAATAGAAACTAAATATTTTGATCTCTTTTTCACTGATAACAGATAATCTAACCTTGACTGTGTGGGAAGTTTTAATTAACCAACTACCATAAATCAGAAGTTGCAAGAGCAGGAGGCAAAAGAGACACCTACCCGAATCTAGCTCTTAATAAGTTTGTTCTAATTGATCTGTTTTAAGCAGCTGTGGCTGAATGGAGACGGAAGGTGACAGGGGGAAGAATTATTACAGAGATAAGAACTGAAAAATGCTAGGTTTTTTTTTTCTTTTTCTTCCCCCCTTTGTCTTTTCATTTTACTGCAAAAGATTAAGATGGCCCCGGTTTCACTTCCAGTCCCACAGTAGCTAAAACGTAAGGTGGATCAGAGCCTCAAAATAAGACTTTGTATAACTAACTGCAATCTTGGAACTAGATATTAAGGAAGAACAAAAGACCAAGATGGCTCCCATCGTTCTCCTCTATAGCAGTGGAAGTGGAAAAACTTATGGTGGACCAGAACTCTGAAATAACTATATAGCTAATTCTAACTTTGGAACAGGACGTTATGGAAAGCTGGGAATTTGAAGAACTATGTGATATTATAAAAAATATGCATAAATAATTAAAATCAAGCCTAAATAGAATTCTGAACTGAGAGAAGCAGATATCTAAAGAAGAATTCAAAGAAGAAGGAGGGCAAGGGGAACAAGATAATGAAGGAGTAGAAATGGAGGGAAACAAAAGGCAGACAAAAGATGTTGATGTTGTTAGGGACATAAGGAATATTGAAGGGGGAGGTTTTGCCCCAACAAAGAGAAATAAAAAACATCCTTTTGGTGGTGACTTGGGCAAAGTTGGGGAGAGTGGATGTACCGAAGCAAAGAGAAGGGAGAGGGCAGGAGCAGAGAAGTGGGACAAAAGACTTACTAGGAAAAAATCAGACAACCAGAAATTTTTATGTGGGAGAATATAAAACTAAGATAAGGGTTTTGTTTCTAAATATGACAATAAAATGGAGTTACTAATTGATTGAATGTAATAATGGAAAAATAATTAAGCAAATGTTATAACATAAAAATGAAATAAAAATATACCAGTTTATTTCTTTTGAAAATGAATAGAAATAAAGAATAAGTTGTAATCTCTAAATTATACATTTTAAATAAAAACATGTCATTTAACTAATTATACATAAACTGAGTGAGGGGATAATTTTTCATTGATTCTAAAACAAAAAGAAGAGTTAATGTGAGTTTTATAAAGGCAATATTTGTGGAAAGAAACTGTCAATATTTGATTAATGCTAACTTAAACTGTTCTTTTTTCTATGACATATATATATATATATATATATATATATATATATATATATATATATATATATATATATATATATATATATATATATATATATATATATATATATATATATATATATATATATATATATGTTATATTTATGCTGATAAATAAATAAAGGGAGACTAGTATAGATCTATTTCAAGCTATTTAGCTCTCATCAGCTAGCCATACCCATATTGGGAATCGAACCTGTGCTCTATTGCCTCTTAGGCAGATGTGTTAACCATTGAGCTACAGAGGCAATAGAGCACAGGTTCGATTCCCAATATGGGTATGGCTAGCTGATGAGAGCTAAATAGCTTGAAATAGATCTATACTAGTCTCCCTTTATTTATTTATCAGCATAAATATAACAAATGTAACAAAAAGGCAACAGTAAAAAATATTGGGTTTCTGTCTGGATGGTCTCTTGTGACGAGCCGAAGACAGAGAGTGGAAGTGTGACCTTCCTCCCATATTTGGGCATACCAGGGGTTGTGACTTTAAATATATACCTCTCACCCTGGCTGGCTGATAAGGAGTCGAGCTCTGTAGCTCAATGGTTAACACATCTGCCTAAGAGGCAATAGAGCACAGGTTCGATTCCCAATATGGGTATGGCTAGCTGATGAGAGCTAAATAGCTTGAAATAGATCTATACTAGTCTCCCTTTATTTATTTATCAGCATAAATATAACAAATGTAACAAAAAGGCAACAGTAAAAAAATATTGGGTTTCTGTCTGGATGGTCTCTTGTGACGAGCCGAAGACAGAGAGTGGAAGTGTGACCTTCCTCCCATATTTGGGCATACCAGGGGTTGTGACTTTAAATATATATATTTAAATATGTGTGTGTGTGTGTGTGTGTGTGTGTGTGTGTGTTTATTTGTGCTGATAAATAAATAAAGGGAGACTAGTATAGATCTATTTCAAGCTATTTAGCTCTCATCAGCTAGCCATACCCTTACTGGGATTCGAACCTGTGCTGTATTGCATCTTAGGCAAACGTCTTAGCCATCAAGCCACAGGTCTCCTCCTTATCAGCTGAAGCCAGGGAAGAAGGTATATATTAGTGTCACAACCCCTGGTAAGCCCCAATTATGGGAGGAAGCTAACTGCTTCCAACATCTGTCAATCGGCTCGTCACAAGAGTCCATCACGACAGAAACCCAATATTTTTACTGTTGCCTTTTGTTATATTTGTGTTTTTATTTGTGCTGATAAATAAATAAATATTTTTTTATCTGCTTTATTTAAAATAAATAAATGTCTTCAAAGAACTGAAGTACATGGAAAAGGTCTCCTCACCATCTGGGGATCTAAAAGAAAAATTCCTAATTTTTCAACAGTAATTTAACCAAATTCACCTCCAGCCATCTCATTTAGTCAACTGGAGGAGACTGCTTTGCTTTGGCGTGACAAGTTATATCAACTTTGCTTGTGTCCTTTGAAAATTAGAAAATTTGCAGAAAATAGCAGAAAATAAGCTTTTTATAAAGGAATAAAGAAAGATCAAACCACCACAAATTCTTGTTGGGTTCATTGATTGATTGATTGTGCCATCAAATCATTTTTTTTTAATCATAACCCATGTTTAACCACCACAAAATGGCTGGATTTACATAAAAGACTAAACCAAAACTAAACAAGCCACATCAGCTATGTATGTGCTACTGGATTTTTCTCTACCTAGAATTTGTTTTTTACAGAAAACTTTACAACTTATGAGTTTTTTTTAAAGGATATATCAAATCAAGCAAAAATATATCAAATACCACTAGGTCGATTTGAAGTATTGTGGTTCTCACTGATCAAATTTCTAGGTGAATCTTTTTTAAATAGGAGACAGCCCAATTTTCCAAGATGAACTAATTTTAGCTCTGATTCTTCCTCTAGTCAGTGAACAATTTATCATACAGATCAGTGGTGGGTTTCAAAATTTTTTAGAACCTATTCTGTATGTGTGGTCAGTTTTGTGGAAGTGGCTTGGTGGTCATGTGACCAGGTGGGAGTGGCCAACTTGGAAAATGTGATGAACTCATTTGATGACGCTCTTGCTTAGTAACCAAAGTTTTAGACTCAATTGTGGTTGTAAGTTCTCTTCCTTCCTTCCTTTCTTTCTCTTTCCTTCTTTCTCTCTCTATTTCTCTCTCTCTTTTTCTCTCCCTCTCCCTCCATTCCTTCCTTCCTTTCTTTCTTGTATGTATCTCTCCCACTTTCTTTCTTTCTTTCTTTCTCTCTTCCCCCCTCCTTCCTTCTCCCCCCTCTCTTTCTTTCTTTCTTTCTTTCTTTCTTTCTTTCTTTCTTTCTTTCTTTCTTTCTTTCTTTCTTTCTTTCTTTCTTTCTTTCTAAATCATGCTAAGGTTTGATGAAACAGTCACAAGTTTAGGGTGTATTAAGTCTTTTTCCCAAACTTAAACCAGGATTCCAACAAAAACCTTTAGGTCAGCATCAAACTCAGGTTTTGACTTTTATCCAGAGCCCACCCCACCAGCTTCAAAAGATCGGGACAGACCAGGTCTCTCCAGCCCTCTCTCAACAGAGGGGGAGGAATAAGACACCACCTATGTCTAGTCTACAATGCACCCCTTGTAGCAGTTCCAAGAAGATTCCACAATTTGATTCAGGAGATCCTGAGGGCACAGATCAACCCCCAAGTGGCTTCAACAGCTCTCAGAGAGAGAGAGAGAGTGAACACCCAGATAACTAAAAAAATAATAATACAATCCTTCCCTTCCCCCACCCACCCCCATCCCCACCTTAAATCTGGTCAGAACCTATCTTTCCCCTACCATCCAGTACCAACTAGTATCTAGCCTTTCTCCCCACACACACACACACACCACCATCACAACTGATGAAGCTTCTTGGATGAGAAATGAAATGTTTTGTTCTTCTTCCTCAAGGAAAAAATAATTCAGTTGCCTTTTGGAAAAAGCACCTTTGAGACATAAAGGTTCCCCTCGCACATAGGTGCGAGACATTCTCGGCTCATTCTTTTCTCCTAAAAGGGTCCTGGACTGGGCAAACACAACTGGGAGGGAAAGACCACCGGATGTAAGGATGTTCAAGGGGGCAAACTGGCAGCGCCAAAGGTGGAGATGGCTGGGAAAGGGAGTGCTGGAGTGGAGCCCTCACAGGGTGAAGAGCTTCCAAGCTACAGGTGCAGTCTATCTGCAGCCGTGAATGCCTGCAAGCAGCAGCTTCAGGCACCTGCTCGTGGCTGACAGTTCTGTTTGGGAGCGGAGGCGGTGGCAGGCGCAGCACAGGATATCCCGGAGCCCAGGCACTTTTGGAACTCTTGGGGCTCTTCTTATGGGACATGCTGGCTGGCGTTGCTTCAGGCACCCCAGTTGCTGGCTCCTCTGTACGCAGCCCATTCCCCCTTCCCCCCAAAAGACCATTTTCTTTTAAAAAAAAACACCTCTGCAGACAATCTTGAAAATTGCTAGATTGCTTTGGGAGGGGGTAGATGGGCAGCATTCCCCCCCCTCATCCCTGGGTGCTTGCAACCCCGGAGCCTGCAGCAACTTGCATAGTAAAGGCAATTAAGAACTTCTCTCGCTCGTGAGAAGATTTTCTTTACTGTGCAAAGGCTTGCTTTAAGACTGCAAGCTCTTAGGCTGCAGACGCCCAGGGAGGGGGGCAGGAAGAAATGCTACCTGTCTGCCCCCTCCCAAAGCAACCTCACAGGTTTTCAAGATAGTCTGGAGAGGCATTTTTAAAAAAGAAAACCCTGAAAAAACCGCAAGATCTGGAGAGGCGGGCAGGCGGTATTTGGAGGGGGGAATCCGCAGAACCAGTTTGCCCAGCGAGAGGTCCGTGTGGGGCTCCGGCGGCTGCAAAGTGCGTCAGGAGGGACAGAGGTCCACGAACCCAGTGGGGAGCCTAAGCAAAGGAGGGGGCGGTAAACTGGGCAGAGGAAGGGGGAAACTACTGCTACTGCTGGAGCTGCCATTGCCCCACTGGGTTTGGGGACTTCTGCCCCTTGTGCCATGATTTGCAGCCACCAGAGCCCTGCACAGACCTCTTTGGGCAACCTGGCCAGGGGGGATTCCTTCCAGCACCCCAAAGTGGTCTGTGCAAGGCTGCAGCGGCTGCAAAGCGCATCACAAGGGGCAGAAGTCCCTGAAACCTTGTCCACCGAGTGGTGGCTGGGTGGGTACCCACCTCTCATCTTGAAGGCAACATCGTGGAACCCACTGCTGCTGCTGCTGAGGGAGAGCTGGCTGGACAGCACCCCCGTTGACTGCCCTCTCCTGGGCCATGCCCGCACCCCTGCCTGGCCCATCCACCAAGGAGGAGGTGACAGGGGCGTGTTGCTGGGCGGCGGGCAGGGCGTCGCTTGCCAAGTCTGGGGAGGTCTTTTGCTGGTGGCCAGGCTGCGCAGCACCACGCAAGCCACCGCTGCCCTGCTGCCCTGTGCTTTGCTGGGCTACTCCAGGGAGGTCCTTTGCTGGTGGTCAGTCCATGCCGTGCAAGCTACTGGCGCTGTCCCCAGCCCCATGACTGTGCTTGCTGGTGGCCAGGCATCTTAGGCAAGTCCGGGGACCTTGCAAAAGTCTTGCGAGGTCCTCAAACTTGCCAAAGATGCCAGCCACACCACATAAGCTCCTGCCGCCATCCCCACCCCAGCACCCATGCTTGCTGGCAGCCCTGTGGCCCTGCGCTATAAGCAAGCCCGGTATCCTTGCAAGGCCGCAAAAGGTCACTGGATTCACTTATAGTGCAGGGCCATGGCAGGACGCTCCAGCTGGCCTGCCGCCACCCACCCCCTGCCCCACGCTTAGTTGCAGCTTACTTACCTCCTCGGCAAGCAGCAAAAGAGAGCCAAGCAGAAAAAAAGGTAAGTGGGTTTAGATAGGGCTCTTAGAGGTGGGCGGGGTGATTGGTGAGTCAGCCAATCAGTGAGCAGCGGGTGGGGCTAGTGTGGTCCAGACAGGTGGGGGAGGGAGCTGGAACCGGTTCTAACCGGCATGGTAGATTTGTGGAACCTCTTCTATAGAACCGGTTAGAACCAGCAGGAACCCACCCCTGATACAGATGTATCTACTTTATCTTATGTCATTAAAATTTTCATATGAATGATAATTACCTGGTATGATAGATCATTTTCTAGCCTTTTCAATAAACTCATCTTTACCCTATCGTGTATGATAAATATGCAAAAATGTGAAATTTCTAAAAAAAAAAACCTGCTTTGGTTGTGTATACCAGTGGTGGGTTTCAATTTTTTTTACTACCTACTCTGTGGACGTGGCCTATTTTGTGGGCATGGCTTGGCAGTCATGTGACTGAGTGGGTGTGGTCAACTTGATGTCACTCACCAGGAGATGTCATGGATTGGGTAAAATGTGGTGAAGCTCACTTAACAACGCTCTTGCTTAGCAACCAAAATTTTGGGTTCAATTGTAGTAATAAGTCAAGGACTATCTCTGCCTTCCTCTACATCACAGCCTTGTCCAAGTGAACTCCTTCTCCTTTCTGGAAATTTTCCTCTCTGTTAGAGGCACGAAAATAATCCAGACAATGTAAGGTTTCTTACTGCAGCAGGGGGTTGGACTAGATGACTGCTGAGTAGCCTTCTAACCCTAAATTGCTTGTTGTTTTTCTTTCTTTCTTTCTTTCTTTCTTTCTTTCTTTCTTTCTTTCTTCCTTCCTTCCTTCCTTCCTTCCTTCCTTCCTTCCTTCCTTCCTTCCTTCCTTCCTTTCTCCCTTCCCTCTGTGGGAAGCAACCAACCCCGCCCCCAAATAAAATATTACTCCCAGAAAGCCTCATTCCATAAGCCTGCCAGATAGATAATGAGATAATTAGTCTATAGAAAGTTTCGCTCCATTTACAAGCAGGGAATGATCCAAACCCTTTTAGAAACACAAAGCCCATATTGCACAAACCCCAAAAACTTCAAAAATATAGAACCAAATAAGAATCCTACCTTTTATCCAGTTTGTTATTCAGTTGACCCAGAAACAAACTGCTGAATGTCACTTTGCAAACTTCCCTTTTCAATTTAAAGCAGGTTTCAATTTAAAGTTTACAGCATTAAGACTTGTGGACTTCAACTCCCAGAATTCCACAGTCAGGCATGCTCAGTTCTGATTTAAAGCAACAGCATTTTTTTCCCTACTTTGGTGAATCCCAGTTAAAAAGTGAAAATCCTTCTTTCTTTTTATTTCTTTTTCTTTCTCCCTTCCACTCATTCCTCCCTCTCCCGCCACCTCTCTTTTAGTTTTTAAAACCTCTTTTCCCTTGCCTGAACCAACAGGGAAAAGGGCTTTTAAAAAAAAAGCTTCTGACGGGGGTTCAGGTGCATGGCCAAGCAACCATTACTACCGGTCCGGTACACCAGATTTTCACTACCTCTTCTGGTGTACTGGACAGGACCGGGAGGAACCCACCTCTGTTGTATACCTAGAAGGCATGCTAAACAATAATGCCCATTGATCTGTTTATTGGGAATAGAAAATAGAAGTAAATAATAAGAGACATTTGCATTGGGGCAGGAGCTAAAAAAAAAAACATTGTAATTTATTTCTTCATCCAATTACAATATTTCCTTGCTCTTTTATTTAACTATGCATATGGAGTATCCTATTTGCTTTGCAAAACTCTTTTTATAATAGTATCTTCATTTTTTACAAATGCCCTACCCTACTCTAACCCATCTATCCTCTCCCCCTCCAATGAAATTACAAAAAGATTTCTGGCATTTTGAATGTAAGCAATTGCATCTATAATTTAACATAGCTACAAAATTGCATCTACAAACATGGAGGGTTTTTAGAAAGCCTATTATGCTGTGCTTTTTACTTCTTATTATGTACAGTTTTTCAATCCCTTTCTTCTCTTTTGCTCCCTAAGGAATTATGCAAACAAATCACAACGCTTAAAAAAAAAAGAAATTACCCCCCCCCCTTTTTTTTTTCTTTTGGGTGTGTAATATGACTAAATCCAATAGTGCTTTCATTCCCAACATGCTTATTCATTTAAATGTGGGAAGTTACGGCATAAAATAGTTAGGAACAAACATGCCTTTAGGTTTTATTAATACTTGCAAAAGTGATGCTCAGAAATCAAATGGAGCCTTTTTATTATAAAAACTCTGTAATGTACTGTCTTCCTCCCCCTTGCAATAAAACCAATAGGAGACAAGTTGCTTAGTCAAACAACATTTTGATATTCTAAAGCACAAAATGAGTATGTGAATTATAATAATATACCCAGTAATCACTATTCAAGCACTTCTGCTGGAACAAAGAACTGTGCCCCCAAAAAATCATTCAGGAATGGCAGGCTGTTATATTCTTAAAATGAATTAATAGAGTATTTGTTCAGGCTTGAAAGTCTTGGTCAATGAACATATCCTCCTCACAGGGCCATCAAATCTTGTTATCTTGTTATTCTGTAATAGTTTGTTAAAACTATGAATATGCACATGAGCAAGGACAAACCCAACAATCTCTGCTTCTCCTCCCTTCCTCCCTCTCTACCTCTCTCTGAGTTGTCTGTATTACTCAGAAAGGGACAATAAGGAATAGTCTTTTTCCAGTTTGTTCTTCATAAGATGTGTGCTGGTATATCAAGAAAAGTTGTCAATGAAGATTCTGAAGACTGGGGATGATGTCTATCATTGACATCCTACAGTCTCAAAAGACTATGATATCATGCTCTGGAAAGAGTTCCTAAAACAGCATCTGGTGGGACTAAAAAGGCCAATTTGAGAGTGGCAATCCCTTCCACACTGAGGGCAGCCCCCGATTTTGCTGGTTCTGGGACTTCTTCTTTGCTTTGGCCTACTTCGAATTGGAGAAGGTCATGCTGCGTTTTTAGCCTCCAAGCTGAATGATCAGAGGTCAAGGTTTCCCAGCTGTTAATGTTCATTCCCAAGGCCTTTAAATCCCTCTTGCAGATATCCTTGTATCGCAAATGTGGTCTCCCTCTGGGGCGCTTTCCCTGCACTAATTCTCCATACAGGAGATCTTTTGGAATCCAACCATCAGCCATTCTCACAACATGCCCAAGCCAGCATAGACATCGCTGTTTCAATAGTGTATACATACTAGAAATTCCAGCACATTCCAAGACTGTGGTATTTGGAATTTTGTCATGCCAGGTGATGCCAAGAATATGTCAGAGACAGCGCATATGAAAGGTGTTCAACTTTCTCTCCTCCTGTACATAAAGGGCCCAGGACTCACTGCAGTACAGGAGTGTGCTCAGGATGCAGGCTCTATAAACCTGGTAAAGAGAGAGAGGAGAAGGAGAGAGGAAGGGGAAGTTGAGAAGGGAAGGATGACAGAGGGAAGAAAGGAGGAAGGGAGGGGGAAAGAGAGGGAGAAGAAAGTGATGGATAAAGTATAGATATGGTGTATGGAGAGCAGAAGAGCCAATAATTGATTTTTGGGAGTTGTTGGTAAGATGAATTGATGTAAACATTTAATAATGCAATATGATGTTGGTTATGTAATAGTATACATGTGATTGATTATATGTTATGAAAATGAAAAAATAAAAAACTTTAAAACACAAATGTTAAAGGAAAAATGGAGTCTGGCTTCCCAGCGTGCACTTGTATTGAGATTGTGGGCTAATGGGTAAAGGGGTTGTCTCAGCTTCAAAACAATATAATTGGTATTTGTCCTTCTGGCCACTAGATGGTGTTAGACAGCAACAATAGTATACATAAAAATGGTATGCTTGGGGCATGACACTCCCTTTCTGGTATCAACTGATTCCACTATTTGAGGTCCAAGATAGTAGCATTAGATGAGCTGCATGGAATGTCAACACAGAGAGTTGACACTGTCATTGCCTCGCACTTTGCAGACCAAAATGGAGGTTCAGCAGGGAGGGCCTGCCAGGCAAGACCTGTGCACGCCTAAATGGAGCTGTTTTGGCTGGCAAAGTGCCAGATGAGGCCCGTGCAGATCTAAATGGAACCCCACCCCTCTAACCTCCAATTTGGTTTGTATAGTGCTGGGTGAGGCCTAAACAAAGTTCCATTTTGGCGAGCAAAGTGCAGGATGAATGTTGTAGTGCCTCTGTGATTGTTTGTAAGTGTGAACAACTGCCGTGGTGCTGCAAGATTCATAGTTTTGGGACTTGTTTGTAAACAAGTTACTGCTGATCATGTAACTTCAAACGTTCACTAAGGGAACACTCATAACCTGGGGATTACCTGTACTTCTCTTTTCCTTATAGAAGCTCTATAATTTCCAAGATTGTCTAAGCCTGGATTTAAATATTCTTTAGTTTTTATATAGCCTACCAAATCCCATGTTTGTGGATTACAATAGATGACAAATTGGGTAGTTAATACATTGGGTCAGAAGTGGGTTGCTCCTGGTTTGGACTGGTTCAGGAGAACCAATAGTGGTAATTGGGCATGAGTCATCAAACTGGTAGTGCCGGCTGGCTCGCCACACCCCTGAACTGGCCCATTCAGACGCTCGCCCTGCCTCATCTTTGCCATGTGGAGCCACAGAACTGCCTCCTGCCTACACACAGGCAAGCATTGGTGCTAGCCTAGCCCCCTCCCCTCTACTGAAGCAGCTGGCATTGCAGCCCCCAGACCGCTTGGAGCTCCAGGTAGCGGGTAGTGGCAAACTCCAAGCAGTGGGTAGGGTGGCAGGGGTGAGCTCTCAGCACTTTTTCCACTGGTGGGAAATAATGCTGAAGGAGATCCTTGCTCACCTTTTTCCAGCCCCTGGATCTCCAAGCAGAGGGAGGCATAACCTGAGCTCTCTGGGGTGGGAAACAAATCTGGGGAGGTGAAGGGAAGAGAGAATGCTGGGCAAGAGCTACAGGAGGAGGAGGGTGACTCTTCTTCTTCTTTGTACCTGCCCAGAGAAGGATGCTCCTGGCACAAAGAGACCAAGAGAGGGAGGCTTAAGGCTGGCTCCCTAACCCAGAGGTGGCGGGGGTTTGCTCTCACCCTCAGGCAATAGCTCCACCTCCCCCCCTCCTCAAGCCTGGCAAGGATGCCCACTCCTCCTGCCCTCCCATCAGATCCACCCAAGGAAGGAGAGAGAGAGAGAGAGAGAGGGAGAAAGGGAGGGAGGGAGAGAGAGAGACAGAGAGACAGAGAGAGAGGAGAGAGACGGGCTTGGCCGAGCTACCTATCCCTGAGCCACAAGAAGCAGCAAGCACGAGACTGCCACCCCTTCCGAGTTAGCTTTAAACTCCACCCCACCCCACCTGAGAAAAGGAGCTTTATTTTCTTGCTCACACCGGGGAGTGTCACAGTCTCTGCTCCACAAAATGCGTATCTTACCGGAGACTGGCAGCTCCAGATCTTACGGCTTTTTCAGGGTTTTCTTTAAACAAAATCCACCTCTCCAGAAAAGCATGAAAACTTCCAAGGTTGCTTCGGGAGGGGCAGTGCGAGAAGTTATTAATTGCCTTGCACTCATGAGAAGTTTTTCTTTACTGTGCAAGGGCTGAGAGTTGCTCCAAGGCTGCAGGCCCTGAGAGCAGCCCCTGGCTGCCTCTGGGTTAGGGTGGAGAGCTGCCTTTTAGCCAAGCAGGGACGCTTGGTCTCCTTGCACCGGGAGCATCCTTCTCCAGGCAGGGGCATAGAAGAAGAGCCACCACCCTCCTTCTCCTGTGGCTCTTACCAAGCACTCACTCTTCTCTCTCCCCTTTGTCTCCCCACACTTGTTTAACTGCCCCAGAGAGCTCAGACTACAACTCCCTCTGCCCTAGCTGCCTTCCTCACTGGCATCGGTCCTGAGTTTTCAAGATCTTCTGGGGAGGTGGTGTTTTTTTTTAAAAGAAAATCCTGAAAAAGCTGCAAGATTTGAAGCTGCCATTCTTCAGTAAGATGCACATCTCATGAAGCAGAGACTGTGACTGTCAGATCCCTAAAAGTGATACTGCCATTCAATTGGGAGGAGGGTGGGCCTTGGAGTCAATTTATTAGCAATGCCTGTGACAACTGATATTTTACAACTGGTTTCCTGGTGCCAAAATGCCTGAGATCCCATCACCTTTTGGGGGAATGTCTATGATGGCCATCTGGAACGTGGCACTTTACTGTGTAATGGAAGATAGGCATGGAAATGTATGTTTATTCAGTTCTCAGGGCAGTTGATATCAGTGACGTGCGGTGAGGGTTACTGTTGGTGAGGCAAGAGCGCAGCAGTGGCGAGAAGCAACGTCCCCGCCGCTGTGTCCAACAGGCATCTCGTGTTTATGGCGGACATAAAAGCGAGACACCGGTCGGACACAGCGGCGGGGGTGTTGCTTCTCACTGCTGCTGTGCTCTGCCCCCTCGCCCCCCACCTCCTCCGTCCCCGCTGACATTCCAAAAGGACATTCCAAAAGTATGCTGCCGAGGAGCAGCAGAGCCGGGACCATCCAAGCTGCTTGCCATCGTGCTCCACCGCCTTGCCCCCCCCACCTCCTCTGATGAACAATCCTGCTGCCCCGGCCTGCAGCCAGCCCAGCACCGAGCGGGGAGGAGGAGGAGGAGGAGGGGAAGAGCGGTGAGTTGTTGTGCCGGGCGGCTGGGTAGGCGGGGAGCAGGTCAGGCAGGGGGTGAGTGGGCTGGCTGGCTGGGGAGGGGGGATCATGGCCGCTCAGGTGGCCCCCTCCCCAGCCAGCCATCCCACCCACCCCCCGCCTGACTTGCTCCCTGCCTGGCCGGCCGGCCGGCACAAGGACTCACCGCTCTTCTCTTCCTCGTCCTCCCCACTCGGTGCTGGGCTGGCTGCAGGCCGGGGTAGCAGGATTGTTCGTCAGAGGAGGCGGGGGGGCAAGGCGGTGGAGCGCAACGGTGGCGAGAAGCAGCTCGGACGGTGCCGGGACACCCAAGCTGCTGTCAGCAGCGGCGGGGGCCACCTGAGCGGCCATGATACCCCCTCCCCAGCCAGCCAGCCAGCCAGCCCACCCACCCCCCACCTGACCTGCTCCATGCCTGGCCAGCCAGCCGGCACAAAGACTCACTGCTCTCCTCCTCCTCCTCCTCCTCCTCCTCCTCCTCCTCCTCCTCCTCCTCCTCCCCGCTCGGTGCTGGGATGGCTGCAGGCCAGGGCAAGCCACCCAGTAGAAAATGCCGGGAAGAGAAGAAATTGCTGCTGAAGAAATGGCACCTGCGGCCCAGAGCAACCTCTCCAGAATCACCCTCGATTGCGCAGTCGCTCAAGTGCAAGACATGATTCGCTGCTCCCAGATCAGGAGGCAGGAGAATCAGTGCCTCCTTTGCATATGAAATTTTTTGCTTTTTAACTCTTTCTTAACTTTTAAAAGGCAAAAAATTCCTTATGCAAAGGAGGCCCCGAGTTCTCTGGCCTCCTCCTATAGTTAACACTGAGAGCATATACCAAGCCACTGTGACTTGAAATCTGGTAGCAACTATCCTGGCTTTAATTATTTAAAAAAAATTCTTTAAAATTCTTTCCTTTCCCTCAGGAGACCCCGCCTCCCCTGCCTCTAGTGACTGCACGTCCCTGGTTGATATTAGGAAACATCTTCACACTTGTGTATTAGGTAAAATCTGCATTCTAACAAATGGGAGGGGTCTCTACTGCTTTAATTCTACTTGCATTGCCTAAGGAGATTCAGATGTTGCTTTGACTTTAATGGCTTCCATTCTTCTTAATAAAAAGTTCCTTTTGAAATACTCCATTTCAAGAGTCTTCACTTTCTTAAGTTAGGCAACATCTCTGAAAAATGGTCAACCCAGAGAAGCAACATTTGCTCTTCTGAGGGGACCCTGCCAACCATGTCTGAGAACAACAGCGAACAAGAGGAAGCTGAATGCTGGAGGGAGACGTCAACCTCCCCTCCAATCGGAGGCCTGCTCCATGTACCCTGTTGGAGAGGATGAGGTGAACCTGGAGGATCCCAAAAAGCCTCGGTGGTCAATCTGCATTGGGACAAAAGATGGCTAGGATAGGAGGACCATAGGAGTTACTCTCATCCATGGTAACCGAAAACCAGGGTGGAAATTGGAGCTAGAAACCCCCTCTGACCAGGAGGAGCTAAATGAAGCCTCACTGAGAGAGGATGTCTGAAGAGACATGTAACCCAGTTGGTGATGGAGATTTTGGAAAATCTCAACATTCGGGGAGAGCCAGAACGGCAACCAAGAGGTGTTGGAAGGGCGGCAGCCACAGATGATGCGGGGGGGGGGCTAACCCCCCTCTGGGCCCTGCTGATCAAGTAGATGACAGAGAAGCAACAGCAAAGAACCCAGCAAAGTTGATGAATGGATTGGGGGCTGCTCCCAACCAACCCTGAAACCTGCAATTAGAAAGGAAAACTCCTTCCCTTGGGGTAAAGTTTGATGGGAACCCCCCCAAAATTGGGATTCTTTGTGGCACATGTGCTCACCTACATGCAAGAATACAGGCATGATTTTCAAACCCAAGGATCCCAAGTGCAAGTGGTTACCCTAGCCCTGGAAGGAGTCACCGCCAGATGGATGGTGACCCTACATGATGCCGATGTGCCAGAACTGCGGGACTTCGACTATTTCATGATGGTCCTGTGATGATGTATCGAGGACCCCCTTGCAAACTGCAAAGCACATGACCATATTAAAGTTATGAAGCAGGGAGGCCAGCCAGTGGCAGAGTACACTAAAGAATTCAGAGACCTGGCATGTTGTGTGAACTGGGCAGAAGATATCCTGGTAAGCTGGTTCAAGGATGCGCTGAGTGATGACCTCTACAATGCCTGCATGGCCTGAGATGCACCAAACCACCTACATGAGTGGTATCTCACTGCGGAAGAGGCAGAGATCGACATGGCCAGGAACCAGTACCGAGCAGGGTGAATGTAGAAGAAATCCCCAACCCAATGGAAGCAAGAGCATTTCAATCCGCAAATGGCATCTTCTCCAAAACCCTCAGCCTGTTTCAAGTGTGGAAAGGAGGGGCATTGAGCAGCAGAATGCAATTCATAAGCACCGGCTAGGAAACCAGAGCGCCCATTGGGGGGGAACCTAAGAAACCTGTCCAGCACGGGAAGGAGACAGCCCTGAGCAGCAGGGAGATCATAGCATATCCACCCCCTCCCCCCTTTGAGGAGGAAAGCCCGGCTTTTCAGCAGGAGAAACAATACTCATCCGGAAGTGATCCAGAGGATGAACCACTGGTAAGCAAACCAATTAAACTGCTTACCCTCCCCTAAGACTGTTTATCCCCAACTGGGAGAGGGGGATAAAAATCTCTGCTTTAGTGGACTCAGGGTGCACCCGCTGTTTGATCAGCCCAACCCTGGTAAGAAAGTGGAGGATTAATGTAAGGAAACTGAAAAGCCCCATAGATGGGTCAATAGCAGAGGTGGGGGGAAGCCAGCTTCATTTGCCACTGAGCCTCTACAGTTAAGCATCAGAAGCCATGAAGAAATACTTACATTTATAGTGGTGTCTGGCATGGAATGGC